>NC_089804.1:40031171-40247979 GCF_029633855.1 Hoplias malabaricus
CCCTTAGTCCTCTGTTCTGCTTTGTATTAGGGGTGGGCGATATGATGAAACTATAACATTACGATACCGATATTAGAAATGATATTTACTGTTTGCGTGTGTATAAGAAGGAATAAATATTGATTTCAAAATTTTATATCCTGCTTTGTACTAGATCTGGTCTCTCTGTGATGAAACACGTTTGTTTATATCCATGATGTGCTCAGAAAAGCATATTGTGACAAGGTCACTCACTATTATAAATATAATCATACGCCCACCTCTAGTATATACTTGCATGTAAAAAAAAAAAAAAACTCGTTTAGTTGCATGTCTTGCCATTCCTTAATACCTGTTAATTATAACTATAATTAACTTTCCTACATCTTTCTTTGTTTTTAATGCACTTTGCGGTTTATACTGTCTCTGTCTTGGGCACCTTCATTCAAGATTAATTTAGTAAAAGTGTCTTCTACATCATGTGACTGGAATGTAGGCCTATTTCAACTAAATGGTTAATACTGTTAACAGTGTATGAAACTCAGATAATTTGATACTGACCTTGGGAGATTCATTTTACATCCTCTTTATTTAAAAGAAGATATTTTATTTATAAGATGTTGCCTTGTTTTGTTTATGTTCACGCTTTGTCTCTCACATTACGGTTGACTTAAATAAAGTTTATGAAATGCTCAACTCTTTAAGTTTTATTGTTTTTCCCACCCAGGATTTGTGAAACGTTAATAAAGGGGTTAACTATTTTTCCCTCAGTGGCAGAGACTGGGGTAAAATTGGGGTAAAAATTAGAGTAAAATATCAAACATTTATTAAGTGGATGTTAAATAATTTAAAATGAATTCAACAGAAAGATAGACGCACAGCTGAAAACGATTCAGTTTTATTTAATACTCAACAGATTGTCTCTTCAATAAGATTGCAAATGCACACAAGGCTGTAACTACAGCTTTAGAATACATCGAAATGTTTAAAGGCAAAACCAGTAGAGCCATGTTTTAACTATATCACTGCTGGGTAGCAACAAAGCAGTGTCATATGACCTGTAAATGTTTTAAATCCAGGACATCGTAGAATGTGTTTTCATTCAAGATGCAAAGGGATCAGTCTGAGTGATTTAGCACTGTTTATAATACCACTGTAACACAGTGCAATCCTGGAATGTTTACTATGTTCCCCTCTCTTTCCTTCCTCTAGCATACAGAGGTGTCATTTAGAATAATTTGGAATGGAATGCGCCTTCTTCATGTTTAAGGCCTCTGCACCGAAGGATACAGACTGCAGTCCCTCAACGGTCATCTCCATGTAGGAACCATCCGGTTTGGACAGATACATGTCCCAGCTGCCTCCAAACTGACTGGTAAAACATTTACACCAATTATAAATGGCCTTGCAAACTCATAGTGATTAAATAAACTTCTGTTGATGTTGTCTCTTAATGTACTCACTTCTCTCGTGAACTGCCTACAGCCTCCACAGGGAGAGAAATGTTCACACGTCACTAAAAAAAAACATCAGGTGTATGAGGATAAGTACACATTCAGTCTCAAGAGGACAGAGGTGCTACATGCTCTATAGGTGCTCTATAAAATGGGTGCAATAGCCAATAAACACCAAATATATAAACCAGCAAAATCGACTATAAATAACATTAAAATGAACATTAAAATGGACTGTTGGTGTGTTCTCCCCGTGTCTCTGTGGATTTCCTCCGGGTGACTGTCTGTGAGGAGTGTGGTGTGTTCTCCCTGTGTCTGCGTGGGTTTCCTCCGGGTGACTGTCTTTGAGGAGTGTGGTGTGTTCTCCCTGTGTCTGCGTGGGTTTCCTCCGGGTGACTGTCTGTGAGGAGTGTGGTGTGTTCAACCCTGTGTCTGCGTGGGTTTCCTCCGGGTGACTGTCTGTGAGGAGTGTGGTGTGTTCTCCCTGTGTCTGCATGGGTTTCCTCCGGGTGACTGTCTGTAAGGAGTGTGGTGTGTTCTCCCCGTGTCTCTGTGGGTTTCCTCCGTGTGACTGTCTGTGAGGAGTGTAGTGTGTTCTTCCCGTGTCTCCATGGGTTTCCTCCGGGTGACTGTCTGTGAGGAGTTTGCTGTGTTCTCCCTGTGTCTGTGTGGGTTTCCTCTGGGTGACTGTCTGTAAGGAGTTTGCTGTGTTCTCCCTGTGTCTGCGTGGGTTTCCTCCGGGTGCTCCTGTTTCCTCCCACAGTCCAAACACACGTTGGTAGGTGGATTGGCAACTCAAAAGTGTCCGTAGGTGTGAGTGTGTGTGTTGCCCTGTGAAGGACTGGCGCCCCCTCCAGGGTGTATTCCTGCCTTGCGCCCAATGATTCCAGGTAGGCTTTGCACCCTGAACTGGATAAGTGCTTACAGATAATGAATGAATGAATTTTATGAAAGACACCTAGTGGCTAGGAGGCATCAGACATTCTTTACTATTCCTATTTTAAACATGGCTGCTTAAACATGGACCTGTTTTATGTGGCATAAACTTGTTTATTCAAGGACTCAAAGGCTGTACTTTAATCAAATATTGTTTGCTAGTTTTGGTTTTAAAAATTCCAAAAATCTTTCTTTGCATCCAATGCACATTAATGTAAATAGACTTTATTCTTTAAGTCTGTTTTAGAGTAATTTCTATCTGGTACACAAAGGCTTATCACAATGCAAAAGGACATCTCCTCTGTTTAAATGATGTTGACCCAAAAACAGATTAGATTTATATTTGTTTTTATATTATGGCAGGGATGCATATGTTCCTATGTGGCAAAAGTTATTGATTGTTATTGGTTTATTTATTGATGCTCTGATTGTTTTGTTCTGTTCTGTTCTGTTCTGTCAAATGCTTTATGTCTAACAGAGTGGACAGTGAGTAGAAATAGTGTTTAAAAACTACAGCAGCACTGCTGTCTGATCCACCTGTACTAGAGCAACACACACTAACACACCACCACCGCTGCCGCGCTGAGAATAATCCACCAGTCGAATCACATCTTTGAAGAAAAGGGTGAAAGTGGGCTTTCAAACCTATGCATAGTAACAAATGGACTTCAGTCTGTCATAGTAGAACTGTAAAGTGCCTCGGTGTGGTCAGTGGAGCTGATAACAAGGACAATGAAAGCCGAAACAACAGGTCATTTTTAATGTTACGGCTGATCAGTGATTGTTTATATTTGTGATATTTTGCTCATTTTTTTCTGCGTCAAGTACACATTTCTTGATCGATGCAGGATGGTTTCCTAGTTCTTCTCTGTGAACTGTGGCTCTTCTTCATTCCTTTTAACTGACAGCAGGCTTAACGTAGATTAGGTGTAAGAGTAAAGCTTTTTTAAATTATGAATACATGCTTGAGTGCATCAAGAACTCCTCAGAGCTGCGTCGCCGTCCTCTCATGACACTCCTTATGTAACCAATAGCATTATTATTTAACTGCTCTCAGGGCTGAGGAGTTGTTGATTATGTGTGGAGTGGAAGGACTGAGTGCGCTGTGTAATTACCTTTGTTGAATATGTTGGCGTTTTTTTTCTGAAAGTTAACAGAATACATGAGTGTCTTTCAAACTGTATTCTCTACTGCCTATATTGTGTGTGGCTGGGTACCACAGAGAATCATTTTCAAATATTTACTTGTATAATTGTAAAAGAACACAGAAAAATGTTGACGCTTTAGACTTTGGGAAGTGTCATTTGGTTTCTATTGTAAGTGAGTTTTGAGCAGCAAAGTGGTGCAGCAGGTAGGTGACGCAGTCACACAGCTCCAGGGGCTTGGAAGTTGTGGGTTCGGACCCTGCTCCGGGTGACTGTCTGTGAGGAGTGTGGTGTGTTCTCCCTGTGTCTGCGTGGGTTTCCTCCGGGTGACTGTTTGTGAGGAGTGTGGTGTGTTCTCTCTGTGTCTGCGTGGGTTTCCTCCGGGTGACTGTCTGTGAGGAGTGTGGTATGTTCTCCCTGTGTCTGCATAGGTTTCCTCCGAGTGACTGTCTGTGAGGGGTGTGGTGTGTTCTCCCTGTGTCTGCATAGGTTTCCTCCGGGTGACTGTTTGTGAGGAGTGTGGTGTGTTCTCCCTGTGTCTGCGTGGGTTTCCTCCGGGTGCTCCGGTTTCCTCCCACGGTTCAAAAACACACGATTCAAAAGTGTCCGTAGGTGTGAGTGTGTGTGTGTGTGTGTTGCCCTGTGAAGGACTAGTGCCCCCTCCAGGGTGTGTTCCTGCCTTGCGTCCAGTGAATCTGGATAGGCTCCGGACCCACCCACTGGATAAGTGCTTACAGACAATGGAAGTGAGTTTCAAGTCAACAGATTTTAACATTTACAACATTAATCTTTTATGCAGAGTATTTTATAGTTTTATTATTTTACAGATAATGGCCAAGGATCGTCATTTGTTTGTTGGGAATAAAACCCCAGTCTGCCATGTGGAGGGCAGTGATGTTATCCACTATGCTACATCATCTCCAGTTTTGCAGTCTGTAGTTATGTAGTTTCTCACCTGCAACCACTCTCTCATCGTGGGTTAGGAGGGCAGCCCCCACTCGGAAGTTGCCGTAGGGGCAGTATGCGTACTCCCTGGCCTCCAAAGACTGCCAGATCATGCCCTTGACCCTGGCAGAGCCTTTCTTTGGCTCATTCACCATCTCACTTTCATTATGTCATATGTGATTTTACTGTCTTTGACTCTGTATCTCTAAAGACCTTTTCTGAGTTTACGTTTAGCTGTTCTCATTCTATCCCACCCCACACACACATGCACATATACACCTCCCCACCCCACCCAGCTACCAACTCCTTGTAGTCGGCTCTCTACATTTGAAGAGCTTTTCTATGCAGCTAGCTTACGTAACTCAAAGTCAAGATAGCAAGCTTTCGCTTCAATACACATTTAGAAGGAGAGAGAGAGAGAGGCTGGTGTTTAAAGGTCACTGAGCAATGACAGTGATGTTTCATGTGAAATCGTGGGGAAATCATCTTCTTTACAAAGAAAAAAAACCCTTAAAATGTACTGGATTACGCCCCACCCCCTATCCTCCAACCACCCCACCCCCCAATGAGATGAATATCACAAATAAGGAGAAACATATTTCTGGGATATATCACCAGAATCAATAAAGGCATGTTTTTGCATTTTTGTTTGTAGAGTTAATAATAATAATCAGAAAAATCTCTTTAGACAGTTCATGTTTTTTTGGGGCGGCACAGTGGTGCAGCATGTAGTGTCACAATCACACAGCTCCAGGGGCCTGGAAGTTGAGGGTTCAAGACCCGCTCCGGGTGACTGTCTGTGAGGAGTGTGGTGTGTTCTCTCTGTGTCTGCGTGGGTTTCCTCCAGGTGACTGTCTGTGAGGAGTGTGGTGTGTTCTCCCTGTGTCTGCGTGGGTTTCCTCTGGGTGACTGTCTGTGAGGAGTGTGGTGTGTTCTCCCTGTGTCTGCGTGGGTTTCCTCTGGGTGACTGTCTGTGAGGAGTGTGGTGTGTTCTCCCTGTGTCTGCGTGGGTTTCCTCCAGGTCACTGTCTGTGAGGAGTGTGGTGTGTTCTCCCTGTGTCTGCGTGGGTTTCCTCCGGGTGACTGTCTGTGAGGAGTGTGGTGTGTTCTCCCTGTGTCTGCGTGGGTTTCCTCCGGTTGCTCCGGTTTCCTCCCACAGTCCAAAAACACATGTTGGTAGGTGGACTGGCGACTCAAAAGTGTCTGTAGGTGTGAATGTGTCTGCGTTGCCCTGTGAAGGACTGGCGCCCCCTCCAGGGTGTATTCCCGCCTTGCGCCCAATTATTCCAGGTAGGCTCTGGACCCACTGCAACCCTGAACTGGATAAGGGTTACAGATAATGAATGAATGTATGAATGTTTTAGTTGAGCAGGTTTACTTATGGTGGAAAATTAAATTGACTAATATTTGGAACTAGGTTTAGCAAAACTGACGAGGATGTTTTAACCAAATAAAGATGAGTAAATTATATTTTAAATTATAAAAAGCATGTAAACTGTGTTTATGTGCACTTACCCTCAGCTACACCCCTGGTAAGCTCTATTAAATAAAGAAACCATTGCTGGAAAGTTAGCTACTTGTATTACAAGCATTTCCGAAAAAGATTTTTCACAGTATAGAAAAGTTTTATTTATCTCTCTCCTCCGATGTTTGATCCAGCATTTCCCTCTTTTATCGGCCCTTTAACAATCCCCAGCAAAAAAAACTCTGCCCTCTAATCACCTTTAGTTACATTATTGTTTTGTAATTACACAATGTAATTATAAATGTTAAAATATCACAGACAGATGCGGTTTGGTATTACAGCATTGTCATTTACTGCTCAGGTACCAATTCATCATGGTTTTAATCTTGTCTGTGTGAACACAGGCCGAAACAAACTGCAGCCTCAAAACAAACTGGAGTCACGTTTTCCCTTGACTTGATGCACATTAATAGGACACACATTGATAAGGTTCTTCCAAAGTTTCATCAAATATAAAGATAATAAGAGATACTTTGTTCCCTGTTTGATTTAGTTACAGCTTCTATTCTTCTGGGCAGCCATGAAATTGCTGTGAACGTTTATTGCTTTCAGCCACAAGGGCATAGTGATAACAAGTAATGATTCATTTTGGTGACTCCAAATCATACCAAGGATATTGGATGGAGCTCAGTCACTCCAGAGAATGATGTTTACCTTATATATATTTATATATATTATAAGATTATATACCTATGGTCAAATTATTTGTTTTGGTGATATTCTAAGTGGTGCAGCAGGTAGTGTCGCAGTCACACAGCTCCAGGGTCCTGGAGGTTGTGGGTTTGAGTCCTGCACCGGGTGACTGTCTGTGAGGAGTGTGGTGTGTTCTCCCTGTGTCTGCGTGGGTTTCCTCCAGGTGACTGTCGGTGAGGAGTGTGGTGTGTTCTCCCTGTGTCCGCGTGGGTTTCCTCCGGGTGACTGTCTGTGAGGAGTGTGGTGTGTTCTCCCTGTGTCTGCGTGGGTTTCCTCCGGGTGACTCTCTGTGAGGATTGGTGGAATGGCGACTCAAAAGTGTCCATAGGTGTGAGTGAATGTGTGAGTGAGTGTGTTGCCCTGTGTTGCCCTGTGTTGCCCTGTGTTGCCCTGTGTTGCCCTGGTGCCCCCTCCAGGGTGTATTCCTACCTTGCGCTCAATGATTCCAGGTAGGCTCTGGACCCACCGTGACCCTGACGTGGACAAGCGCTTACAGATAATGAATGAATATTCTAATGTACTGATACTGTATACACAGTAAATTCTCCAGTGTTAAATCAAAATTATTAGTGTTATCTTAATAATGAGAGTGTTAATTTATTACACTAACAGTGTAACACTAATAGTGTTGATTTAACACTGGTGATCTGCAGAATTTAATATATTATGAAAAAAATAAGTCATAAAATATGACTTGTGAAGAAGTTGCAGTACATGTTACATTTTATTATCAATACTTTTCCACTATGTTAAGCTCAACAAACTGCAAATAAACCTAAATAAAATTTGTGGAAAAACTCTTTTTATTTACATGTGTTCCCTGAAGAGTTTTCCTTGTTTCACTTAGAAAATCAACAAAGCATTGGAAAAGCATGTTTCAATGTTCAATATTTCCTAATAACATATATATAAGGGTTGTATATATATAAATATATGTCTAGTTAGTAGTGCCGTCGCTCATGATCCAGTTGATCCAGCGGATGTAGTTGCTGACCTTGGTGTAGACGCCAGGAAAATAAGGGTTCGCACAGCCAATGCCCCAGGACACGATACCTCCAAAATATCCCTCACAAATCAGAGGACCACCCGAATCACCCTGCCATCCAAAAGAGGGAAATGTCACAGTGACTATCACTCGACCGGCTGACGCTGAAAACATGTTTCATGTTAAAGTACACATGTAGTTAGTTTACGTTTGTTCGTTAAAGAATAAAATATTGTCCAGACACAAATATAAACAAGATCACAGACACAGCAATGAACAAAAGTAATGTTGGTGTATACCAGAGGCGATTGCTCTAAGACTGCAAGGGAAGCTCAGCTTCCCCTAAAATGTCAAAAAATAAGTGATCAAATATATACTGTTGTGTGTATATGTCATTGAATAAATATGCACTACAACATGCTCAACTTTTGTTCAGAATCAGCTTCTTATCACTGGTAAAGACGTGGCTTTCCTCTCAATCATTCCCCCAGCTTCACAGTGCTTTAAAGAGTGTGGACACTGAGCGTCCACAGAGTTCAATAGTGAAGCAGCGAAGTGCAGCGAAATGAGACAAGTCATTGGATAAATGCTGGGCTTTGTCCCACCCATCCGATGCTCAGTGTCTCTGGGGGTCTATGGGGCAGTGGGCTGGCCTCGGCTGGCCCGGACGCTCAGCTTCTGCATTATGATTGGATGATCTGTCTGAGGCTGAATCCCTTTTTGATTGACAGCGAAATGAGCGAATCAGCAATCCTTTGGTGTAAAGATCCATGGGAGCATTACATTTTCATTCTGTTCTGAGTTGAACCGGAGACTTTCTTAATCCTCTTAGCGGCATTTTCTTTGTTAAAAACGACTAGCGACAAATCAAGCTTCTATTTCTGGTGGTTTTTTTGTAGCTGATTTGTTTGGAGACTGACTTCTATCACTCTTTCTGACTTCTATCCCAGTTTCTGTCCAGCGGGTGCTGCTGAGCCCCTCCACCGTCACAAAGCACTCACAGGCGGACACACTTCACATGGGCCAAGGCCGTTTAAGCAGCCTAGCTCTGCTGGCCATTGAGAGGACACTAGTCAAGTCCCTGGAAAAGACGCCTTGTTGGTACGACAGGGTCACAGATCATTTTCTTGAAAAGGAACGGAGGGTAGAATTTACGTATAAATAAACCGACACATTTTATGATGTAGGCAGAAATTGAGCTTCCCCTCCTTGAAAGACCAGCATCCGCCACTGATGTATACCCACCTCCATCAAGGCATTAGCATAAACTGTAAGTTAGCATTTAAGTATGTTTACTTGAGTTATTCCTGAGTTATTCCAGGGGTGAAACATTACTAGCTTGTCATTGATATTGGATTGGTACTAAATATCGACTAATAGCCTTGGCCAGCGTTTCCTAACTTGGTTCCTGAGGTACCCCCAGAAGACACAGGAGGATACCCACTGTTAGAAAAGCTGTTGCCGTGGTGGTACCATTTGCTGTCACCGAGTTGGAACCCTCAAAATCAATAATGCACCTGTACTGTACCTTTTTTTCTGAGAGTGCACAATGTCACTTATGTAAACTGTACTTTAAAGCCCTCGGGCCAAACAGAAACACTCCTTATAAATTCAACATAAGTAGGCATGTCTACGTCACCTGGCAGGAGTCTTTTCCTCCGAGCGGAGAGCCAGCACACACCATGTTTTCAGAGATCCTGTTGTAGTAATAGTACTGGCAGTTGGGGATAAGCTGGACGTCCACAGCACGGAGGACAGGGGACAGATAGTAGCTGTAGACTTGTGTAACCCCCCAGCCACTGACTACACATGACATCCTCCCCTGCAGAGGAATGTCTGGACTCAACAGGACAGGCTGGACGTAGACGTTAAGATCTGCCGGTTGCTCCAACTGAACACAAGAATAAGCCAAGCTTTCATTTAAGTCATCACTTCATTCATCAGCACTTCATTTAAGTTAAGAGCTGAGACATGTATATTCTTTGTTTGAATAAATGCCTTGCTGTAGTTCTATTCTCAGCTCGGGTAGGAATTAAGGAAAGGCCAGCTTTGCTTACTTTCAAGAGCATGATGTCATTATCAAACGTCCGGTAGGTGAAGAGGTAATAGACAAGTGCTCTGGAGACATTAAACACCTGCTCCACACCTTCTTTCTTAGACAGATCATGCTCAGCCAACACCACTTTGATTAGATAGTTTCTGTGGAGCAAAGAGCTTCATTTTAAGTCATGTGCTTCCCTGAGGTTTTACCTTTCTATGAACTTAATAAGAAGTCAGACGTCTGGGAATAAATTTACAATAATCATTAAGACATTTCCACCAGAATAATCGTGCTGAATAAAATGTGTTTCCAAGACCAATATAAATGTCTGCACATAATTACATAGAACACAATAATTTACAGAGAACAAGGGCAGAGGATTTCCACCTATCAGCTATTTTTTAGATGTTGGGTTCTACTTATCTGAGGCTAGTTAAATGGCGCCCTACTCCCAAGTACACTACATAGGTCCTACTCTCTAGTGCACTACATGACACTATGATTTCTACACGTCAATAGTGTGGCTTTGAATGCACATGGTTCTCTATTAGACATATAGAGAACTATCTGTGAGTAGAATCTGTTATTTCATGACCTGTACCACATTCACCCTGTTTTGTATAAATATCACGGTGGTAAATGGGAAGGAATTAACATATAGCGATTAGCAGCAATAACAAGTATGAGACATGAGTGCAGTACTCACGGTTTCCAGCAGTGGGCAGCAGACACCACCCACTGGGGGCTGATCAGCGTTCCTCCGCAGTAGTGGTTATTGTTGTACTGTATTGAAGCCTGATATTTTATAGAATAAGGCTCAACCTCCTGTCCCCCGATTATTCTCTGCTGCACAGAACCTGAGCAATTAAAAACACTGCTGTTTGGTAAACTACGTTTTTTATGTTTTGTATGAGACAAGGCCTCGTAATTTATGGGTTATACAACACATATAAACAAAGGCAAATCAATGTGCTTTACATAAATGAAAGAATATAAGGACAAAGGGATCAATTTAACCACATTTAACTCCTAATAAACGTTTGATATAATTTATGTATGGCATGTTTTACTAAATATTCAGTTACTTTTCCTAATGGAATTGGAAAAGCTGGGTAAACAGAAAATTAATATGGTGTTTGGCTTTCCATGTTCTGAACAGGTTTCGGTAGGCATCAGTTTTATGTGATATGCTTGAAAGAGGTGAAACTTCCCAGTAAACAAGGTCAATGGACGTCCAAAATCCCTCTTAATATGTTTGTTATCAAGTGACCAATCGATAACGTCAGTGGACGTCCAAAACGCGTTTTATACAAGTAATTTAATTCGGGACCAATTAATAACGTCAATGGACGTCCAAAATACATCTAATAGTCGTCTTTTCAATGTCTGTGTTTGGACGTATTTTCAACCTTAAGAGAACGTTGGTTATACGGCAGTCATTACGTCATTTCAACGTTGAATCAACGGCTAATTGTTTACTGGGTTGGTCAAATACGTATTTTCTAGAATAGAAAAACTTTATAATTGGTTCTAAATATCATTTGCAATGATTCCATTGGTGTTATAAGTCATAGAAACTTTGTGCCTTGATTGAAAGCGGTAGCTGTGCAGATTTACCTTGAAAAATGGAGATTAGGAGAAGCAGTACATGTTCAAAACGTTTCTTCATGTTTAAAATACCTGAAAGAAAGATTTAACCATTTAGAAATATATAAGCAAATCAAGCAGTTCATATATCAAAAGTCAACTATACATAGCCATGAAAAATTATAATGTTTCAGAAGAAGAAGTTGAATCTGAAGATCCTATAAAATAGGGGTCACTGACTGGGTCTGCACTCTTATAAACAAAGGCTCAAAAGACACTGGGTTGTTTTAGAAACCTTATTTACAGGTGTGTTCTTAAAAAAAGGTTCTACTGAAATGTATTTTAGGGAACCCAAAATGATTTTTATGGCATTGCTCCCGTGAACCCTTTAACAACACTTTTACAATAAGGGTATATCTATCAAACTTACTCCTGCTCAGTTGTTTTTTCAAAAGCAATTACTAGATAACAATATGAGAATTAACATAAGAGTACTCACTGTGGCAAATGCAGCTCAGGTCAGGAATAACAGGAGTGCTCCAGCATCAGTGACCCTGGGAAATCTCCTCTTTGCGTTTTATAATGTAATCACATCGGTCCCTCGGGTGTGACGGCTTGTTTGTGTGCATTGTTTCTTCAGCTCAGATAGGGACAATAGCGAGGAGATACTCGGCACTTCCCAGAACATTTCAAAGGCGGTGGTGGACTCATTTCTTTCTTTACAATATTCCTGAAGGCTTCCTTTTAAGTTTACAAAGATACTGGTGGCACGGTGGTGCAGCAGGTAGGTGTCGCAGTCACACAGCTCCAGGGACCTGGAGGTTGTGGATTCTAGTGTCGCTCCAGGTGACTGTCTGTGAGTAGTGTGGTGTGTTCTCCCTGTGTCTGCGTGGGTTTCCTCTGGGTGACTGTCTGTGAGGAGTGTATTGTGTTCTCCCTGTGTCTGCGTGGGTTTCCTCCGGGTGACTGTCTTTGAGGAGTGTGGTGTGTTCTCCCTGTGTCTGCGTGGGTTTCCTCTGGGTGACTGTCTGAGTAGTTTGGTGTGTTCTCCCTGTGTCCGCGTGGGTTTCCTCCAGGCGACTGTCTGTGAGGAGTTTGGTGTGTTCTCCCTGTGTCTGCGTGGATTTCCTCCGGGTGACTGTCTGTGAGGAGTGTGGTGTGTTCTCCCTGTGTCTGCGTGGGTTTCCTCTGGGTGACTGTCTGAGTAGTTTGGTGTGTTCTCCCTGTGTCCGCGTGGGTTTCCTCCAGGCGACTGTCTGTGAGGAGTTTGGTGTGTTCTCCCTGTGTCTGCGTGGATTTCCTCCGGGTGACTGTCTGTGAGGAGTGTGGTGTGTTCTCCCTGTGTTCATTTCAGCAATACCAATCCAAAGGAATTGAAATTTGTCACATATGTCTGACCAGAGTTTGTACATTAGGCTTGTTCTCACTGCATTAGCAGCTAATAATTTCTTTACACCCAAGTCTCTGTGGTTATCCCATGCTGGCTGACCTTTCTAAGGGGTGCTTTAAACTATGTATGCTTTATTTCCTTTTGTTCAGTGTTCTCCCTGGGGCAGATAGCTACACCAGTACAGGGTGTTTTTTACAGGACAAATGTCCAACAACAGAAGTGACAAAATGTTTGAACACATGTGGCACTTCAACAAAATTAAGAAGCTTTGCTTGGGTCTTCTTTATACCATAGTAGACACCCACTGTGGATACAAACAGTTAGTTACAGAACAGCAGGCTCTGGAATAGCTAAAAACAGCTTAAAGTCACCATGCACAATACCAAGCGTCTGTTAGAGATGTATAAAGCCCCCTGTTCAAAATTACACTGAGAGGGATATTATCCCCAACCTAACCCTAGTAGGTAATCATTCATAAAGCCCTCATTACAAAGACATGAACTAATCTACAGAGACATGAAAAATGTAATGGTCAGATGAGGTCATTTCATCACATGTAAAGAAGATGGTACCTAATAATCTGGCATCTCAGTGTATAAATTAGACAGTGATATCCACAAAACTGTCCCTCTGTCGTGTGTGCGCTGAAAGGTATCTGATAGACTAGTCTTTTGGTTGGATATAAAGTTAAATTTGCCCTTCGAGTCTGACAAAGCAGCCATTCTTGTTTCAGGGTCAAACAGGAGAGAGCAGCTACAAGTTTCTACCTCTGTGAATCATGAATTGTTGCTTGTCTGATATTCTGATGGTGGAAACTGGATTCAGAAACTTGAGGCCATTGCGGATCTCTTGGAGATGGAGAAGGATTCAGCAAACATCTAGGCAGCAAACTCTACTGCCTCATACGCTTTTATCCATCCTCAGAATGGCCTGGTTTCGGGTCTGCACCCTGCTGCTTTTGAAGCTTTTGGCACCACCTGACTGTAAGTGATTTTGTACTTTCTCTCTCAAAAACAGATCCACTTCTAGCAAAAAGTATGGAATCACTACATGTGAAGGGTATTGGAGGCTTTTTAAAATTCCTGGCCATTTCTAGTGTCCAATCCAATTCTAGTGAATGCTGATTATATACGTTTTAGAGGCACATTATTAACAATGAAATAATGTAGAAATATTGTGGAATTCCTCGTTTTGTCAGGGCACATGAACACAACATGCTTCTGAAACTAATTACATAATCAGAGCCCTCTCTGAGGGAAACGGATCCATATATAATTCACGGAACTTTACAAAACAATTCTGTTATTGACAGTAACTGGAACACTTCAGATCAATACGCTTTGGTTAAAAATAATATAACGCTGCACACATTTATGTGATGTTCCTTTCTCCTCTACGCTGTGAACCTTATCTTTTTATCGGCACAATGTGACACTACAGTGATCAGCAGGAGAGTTCAGCTCATTGTGGTGCAGCATTGTCAGCAGGGCTCGTATTTGTTTGGAGCGTCTCTGGAAGTTTTACCACACATTTGACCTGTATAGCGTTTCTCAGACTGACCTATGTGTGCCAAGGGACACTGCAATGATTTGAGTTCCCACAGAGACGGACCATGTTTACTCTTTTGTTGTCATGTTTTGTTTACAGCCTTTTTGGTCTCAATGTTTCTCCATAGTCTCTGACTTTTATTTGTCTACACAGAGTTTAATGAATGCATTGTTGCACTGTGTTAATGATGTTTTTGTGCAATATATATTTTTAAATATAACACCTTCCACTACCACTATTTTCAGTTAAAATTCAAGTTTAAATTATTGGCAAATCATTGCATTTTGTCATGTTTATATTAATTAAGATTCTTTAATATTCTTTTTATTTTTTAACCAGGTCAAGATGTTGTTCACGCTCGTGTAGTTGGTGGCTACACCCCTTCACCAAACCCGGTTAAATACATAGTATCACTACAAAGCTCAAAGGGTCAGCATTTCTGCGGAGGGTCTCTGGTGCATAAATACTGGGTGCTCACCGCAGCACACTGTAATATGGGGTGAGTTCTCCATTTATGCTTATATACAGAGCACATTGCACCAGTTTGTTCTGGCTGTTTGTATGAATAACAGCACTTACAACAGAGAAGCTACTGGAAGCAGAAGCCAGAAAACCCTGGACACAGATACACCACAAGGAGAGTCACCTTGATTTGTCATTACTGAGTTTCACACTAATGCTTATCTACTGTTATAAACACTGTTCTGCACATTAAACACAGGTCCTCTGTGTTTCTGAAGGAATCCTGGTTCTTCAACAAAACACACTGGTGGTGGTACGTTCTAGGAAAAAAGACAGATATTGTTTGTGAATGTGAAAACATTAGGCAACTCAGTACCTGTTTGGTAGTGCAACATTTTATGTATATCATAAATACACATAAGGTTCAATACAGGGAATCCAATAATAGAAGAGCTCATTTACGTTTCTTGACTAAATCATTTTTAAGAGATGGGAAAATCAAAGACATGAAAGGTGTAGGACACATTTGGTGGAGACATGTTTATGAGATGCTTCAGGTTTTTGATTTATAACTGTGTTAATCACTGTACACTGGACTGTATTTTACATTACATTACATGTGAAATGTACAGGGGTTGGACAATGAAACTGAAACACCTGGTTTTAGACCACAATAATTTATTAGTGTGGTGAAGGGCCTCCTTTTGCGGCCAATACAGCGTCAGTTCGTCTTGGGAATGACATATACAAGTCCTGCACAGTGGTCAGAGGGATTTTAAGCCATTCTTCTTGCAGGATAGTGTCCAGGTCTCTACATGATGCTGGTGGAGGAAAACGTTCCCTGACTCGCTCCTCCAAAACACCCCGAAGTGGCTCAATAATATTTAGATCTGGTGACTGTGCAGGCCATGAGAGATGTTCAACTTCACTTTCATGTTCATCAAACCAATCTTTCACCAGTCTTGCTGTGTGTATTGGTGCATTGTCGTCCTGATACATGGCACTGCCTTCAGGACACAATGTTTGAACCATTGGATGCACATGGTCTTACTGGTGCAATGTGTAGTTAATGAAGATTGGCCACCAGGCTGCTCCAATTTAGCCATGAAACCTCCCACACTACAATGACAGGTGTTTCAGTTTCATTGTCTAACCCCTGTATCTTGTTTCTACGCTAAATACACTTGTGAAAATGTTGGAAAATGTTTGAAACAACTATACTTTTTAGCATTGTAATGCCTTTTTGGTGAATACTTATAAATAACCGTGTGTGGTTCAGTGTCAGAAACCACCCCACAAGTCTATATAAAGTGGACATGTCAGGACATGTAGCACTCCAGTGCAAAGACAAAGCAAAAATAAGAACAGCAAACATGTCTTGGCTGATCAGCATTGACAGTATTCATTTGATTTATCACCAAACTATGGCTTTCCATTTGAAGGGTTAGTTTATCAATAGTTCATGAAATGTGGGATCTATTCTATTAAGTATAAAATGGTCCTGGGATCACTTCTGCTATCCCATTCATCCCCATCTTCAGAAAATGGTTTACAGCATTCTCTCTCATCTTCTTTCTATATATTCACACACGTGACGTCTTACACGTGTATCATAACCAAACAAAAGACATACTGCTCCATTAAGAGAACAGTTTTTACAACTCATTACTCACTTTGCCATAATATTCAACTGTGAGATGCAGAAAGTCTGTGGAATCTGAATTGTCCCAAGCTCAGAGCGTGTTTAATGTGTGACATGACGCTTATTTATTATGTATGAAATGCAGATATCTTCCTCTCAGTGTGGATGAGATGATGATAGTGGCTGGAGACTATGCTCTGGGAGTGTATGAAGGAATGGAGCAGTATTCTAAACCACATGCCCTCATACCTCACCCCCTGTACAACAGGAGCACCAATAATGCAGACATCATGCTCATTAAGGTACAAGACATTAAGCTACGGTGTGTTTGAAGTTCGGTAAAGTGATAGCATCGTTTAATGTTTGAGGAATCATTGTGTCAAAGTAAAATTTCACAGCTACGTGTGTGTTTTCACATGTTCATCCGACAGTTTTTCTAAAGTGAAGACCATGTTTTCCTCTATACGGTAGCAACCACATCAAATCTTTTCGGAAGGCTTTAAAATAGATGTTTGTACATTTCTGTAATTTAATAATGCTCAGCCCCAAGGTGTTGGTTGTTATGATTAATTCAGGATCGCAAAAGCCAATCCATCTCATCTCAGAAAGCATTGAATCGTGCTCAGTCTCTCCAGAGAATGAAGAACCATTGTTCCAAAGGCCAAGAGTGGAGGCTTTTTTACCCCTCAGGTCGATGCTTGACATTGAGCATTGTTGCTAATCACATTGAGGCCCATGACTCGCTGAAAGATCCAATTTCTTAACAGCATACCTCACCAGTTCACTTCCATCAACACTGCACAGACAGCTCAGACATCCATTTATTCATAATGCATCTCCTCCATGGAAACAGATTCAAACGCAGCATCCACCACCTGCAATGTGACCTATCACTTGTTTATTGGTTTAAACTCTTAATCAGGTTGTTACTATAAATGTTTGGGTTAATGTTAGACGCTAATGTATCATGTTTCAGCTTTGTGACCCTACACAACATAGTGAGTATTTAAGGATTTTACACTGCCACCATTGGGTGGCTCGGGTGGGATCCCTAAAGGAGCAATCAGAGAAACGTGAGAAGAGTTAGATTGTTTTGTAGCCTCTGAATAAACCATAGGGTGGAACCCATAATGGGGGTGCCTATGTTTACAATAAGCTCAGTACAGGAACTCTGTACTCGACCTAGGTGCCTTTAAAATGCTTTTTTTTAAGAGAATCATCTGAGAAAATGAATGGTTGTTCCTTTAAGATCTTAGTTCCATCACTGCACCAGGGAGTATATTCTGGTTGTGTATTGGCAGCATGCATGCAAAAATAAAGCAACAGCTTGAGATGTATGTCCAACTGTCAATGTATTACTAAAATCAATACTCCTGCCAAAGTAAATATTACCTTGAATCATAAGCAGAAGGATGAGATGATTAAAGGCCCGAGAAAAACCCAGCTGTCCAGCTCTAATCTTTATGTTTGTGGGTTTGTGTGTGTGTGTGTGTGTTTGCTTTAGCTGCGGGTTCCAATAGTGCTGAACAAGTTCGTGTCTCTGGCTCCTCTGCCGAGACAGAACAAAGGAGTGATGCCAGGCCGAATGTGCAGGGTCTCGGGCTGGGGGTCCACCAGCCACAGCGGCAGTCACATCCCTCCAACACTTCATACAGCCAAACTACCCATCATCTCCACAGCAAAGTGCAACAGTAGTGAGTCCTTCAATGGGAACATCACCTTCAACATGATCTGTGCAGGCTACAGCACTGGAGGCAAGAATGCATGCAAAGTATGTTTGCATCTGACCATTCTTTGTCTTGATTAATGACCTTAAGTAATTTATCAAGAGCATGAAGGAATCACATATTTCTCAAGAAAATTAATTCATTTATTAATTATCTGTAACCTTTATCCAGTTCAGGGTTGCGGTGGGTCCAGAGCCTACCTGGAATCATTGGGCGCAAGGCGGGAATACACCCTGGAGGGGGCGCCAGTCCTTCACAGGGCAACACAGACACACACACACATTCACTCACACCTACGGACACTTTTGAGTCGCCAATCCACCTACCAGTGTGTTTTTGGACTGTGGAAGGAAACTGGAACAGGAGGAAACCCACGCGGACACAGGGAGAACACACCACACTTTTCACATACAGTCACCCAGAGGAAACCCACGCGGATACAGGGAGAACACACCACACTCCTCACAGACAGTCACCCGGAGCGGGAATCAAACCCACAATCTCCAGGCCCCTGGAGCTGTGTAACTGTGACACTACCTGCTGCGCCACCGTGCCGCCTCTCAGGTAGCAGGTAGTGTTGCAGTCACACATCTCCAGGGACCTGGAGGTTGTGGGTTCGATCCCTGCTCCGGGTGACTGTCTGTGAGGAGTGTGGTGTGTTCTCCCTGTGCCTGCGTGGGTTTCTGCCGGGTGACTGTCTCTGAGGAGTGTAGTGTGTTTTCTCTGTGTCTGCGTAGGTTTCCTCTGGGGGACTGTCTGTGAAAAGTGTGGTGTTTTCTCCCTGTGTCTGCGTGGGTTTCCTCCGGGTGACTGTCTGTGAGGAGTGGGGTGTTCTCCCTGTGTCTGCGTGGGTTTCCTCTGGGTACTCCAGTTTCCTCCCACACTCCAAAATCAGGTGGATTGGCGACTCAAAAGTGTCCATAGGTGTGAGTGTGTGAGTGTGTGTATTGCCCTGTGAAGGACTGGCGCCCCCTCCAGGGTGTATTCCCGCCTTGCGCCCAATGATTCCAGGTAGGCTCTGGACCCACCGCAATCCTGAACTGGATAAGGGTTACAGATAATGAATGAATGAATGAATTAATTAATAATTTGTATATATTTTGTTAAATATGATATGATTCTGATATTCAATTAACACATTTCATAATTGCTCAACAGCCTCATTCCTACATTCATTTTTACATGGCTTACCATTCTCAGCTATAGATAATAATGTGTCATATACTATGATATATGATGTCATGAACAGCTAATCATATATGGGTAAGGAGTAAAATTGTGTAATTTGACTGTGCTCTGAATTATTCTTGTGTTTGTGAGTGTGCATGTGGATCACTAAACTATTAACATGTCCAGACAATTCCAGTGATTTATGACCCCTCATTCAGACACAGGGCCACCGTCCACTATCTCCTCCCACTGCTTTCTACGCTGACCTTGATTCTAAAGCTGAAGTATTGGTTGGCTGTTGTATTGGTGTAGTGTTTTTGAAGTGTTTTGCTTTTCCAGGGTGACTCTGGAGGGCCACTGGTATGTGATGAGAGAGTCTATGGCCTGGCCTCCTGGGGAAATGGCTGTGGGGATGCTAAGTTTCCAGGCGTGTACACGGCTGTGTCCAGGTTCCGAAGGTGGATAGACCGGACCATCTACAGTTCTTTCAAACGATGCTACAAATACTGAACTCCAAAAGTCCATTGGGCTCTAAATTTATATAATGTCTTCATACTGTTATTACATTTCTGTGAAAAAAAGAGTTAAAAAATGTATTTAGGGATATGTGGTTGTTATTTGAATCGTAATATCTGGTATACAAGTGCATTAATAAGCATGTTATTTTAAAACTTAGTTCTTACAAATGTGAAAATATTTATTCATTCATTCATTATCTGTAAGCGCTTATCCAGTTCAGGGTCGCGGTGGGTCCAGTGCCTACCTGGAATCATTGGGCGCAAGGTGGGAATACACCCTGGAGGGGGCGCCAGTCCTTCACAGGCAACACACACACATTCACTCACACACTCACACCTACGGACACTTTTGAGTCGCCAACGTGTGTTTTTGGACTGTGGGAGGAAACCGGATCACCCGGAGAAAACCCACACAGACACAGAGAGAACACACCACACTCCTCACAGACAGTCACCCGGAGTGGGAATAGAACCCACAACCTCCAGGCCCCTGGAGCTGTGTGAATGCGAAATTACCTGCTGTACCACCATGTCGCCCTTGAATATATTTATATATAACATTAATATATACAATAATGTGTTTTTAAAAAGTCATAGTGCACACACACACACACACACACATATATATATATAGACTTTTGTTAACTGGTAAAACATGCACCAAAACAACCCTGAGGCTATATATTTATCACATATTTTTTAAACCACATTTTAAAAGCCTAAGGACAGAACTGTTTGCCAAGATCAGTTTTTTGGTGCATGAATGATGTCAGTATATGTGTTTTTGTGAAACTCTTTCAGCATGTTTTCAACCAAGGACATGTCTTTTTAAATGTACTTCAATAAAGTTAATGGCAGTAAATATCAGAGGGCATTTGTAAATAATAAATGAAGAAACCTGGAGTAAAAGAGTGAAGAAGAACCTCCTGATAATCCCTCTGGATGCGTGTAAATCCAGTAGGACTAGGTGTGTCAGCTCAGCCATTTCAATTAATTTGGCAACATTAAAGAGAGTTTCTAGTTTCACCGCCTTCACATGATACCACAGTGTAAAGTGACAGATGCATGATTGACTCTGTGTGAACTCTAAATAGCAAATTCACACCAATTTATTCACGTCACAAGGCTGTTTTTATTAGCGTCACTTTTTGAGAAAGCCATTTGTTACATTATTTAAATATGGGGCAGTGTTTATCATGATGCGATGTTTCAGTGATTAAGATTAACAGCTTATTTTCACACAATGTTTTTAAAGAAAAAAATTATGGGCAATTTTACTGGAAACCCCTTAATGTTTCATGTAAATTGCTGGCTTCATTTTGCCAGTGTACTGACATTTTATCTAATGTCATTTAATGTCATTGTCCATTCCTTAGTCCTTAATCATTGGTTACTCTCTGTCCTTAGAACCATTGTTGGATGAATATTTTTGATGGATGGAGAGTCTCAACCTGTAAAAACCACAGAGACACTGTTATCCCAGATGCACTAAACGACTTCATCACTGTTTGGTTGAGAATTAAATAAAAAGAAATTGTACAACAGTGCAATGAAATTTGATCTCTGCTTTATCTCATCCGTGGCAATGAAATACAGAGAGAGAGAGAGAGAGAGAGAGAGAGAGAGAGAGAGAGAGCATGCAGTGACTCTTGGTCCCCTTGAGAGCATTTGTGGTTTAGGTGCCTTGCTCAAGGGCACTTCAGCCATGAATTGAGTGAGGACACAGATTTTCCTGGCAGTCGAAGGGATCGAACTAGCGACCCTCTGATCCCCAATTTGGTTCACTAACCTTTTATTCAATGGCTGCCCCCTGAACAATCATCCAAATAATTTCTGTACAGCAGTGGTCCTGAGCTCAGAAGCTGACAAGTGATATATGGACTAGAGGCTGACAGATAGACTGTACAGTGACAAATGGCCTACAGTCAGTAAAGGAACACCTATACGATTTATGAGGTGGGGGATCTGTGAACAGAAGTATAGGTGATAATGTGGATGGAGAACGCACACACAGTAATATCTGCATGCAAATGACAAAGATTCATCGCAGTAAATGGTGCACAACTTTGAACATGCAATTAATGTAATGATGAATGTGCCCTGTCTATCACCAGATATCGACTGATCAAACATACACATATCTACATATCAGCGTAGATGCTGTTTTATTGGTGAGTGAGAGAAGGGCTCAGTTGTCAGGCAGCCACTGCAGTACTGCTCAGTGCAAGTGTGCTCTAGTCTGCTACTCTGTGAACAGCTTACGAAAAAGGCAGCCTTTCTTCTCCCTGTTTGTCTTGCAGTCCTGTCCTCTTTTTATCTCGTCTTACTCATTCTCATCTACAACAAATGACACACACTAAGTGATTTCATTGGTCCTTTTTTATTTATTTTTTTTTATCTCAAAACGGTTCAGGGCCACTGCACCTCCTCCGTGCTAGATTACACACAGAGATGCCTATGATTCCGACATGGGCAGAAACTAATTCCCAGTTGATGCAGAAGAAAAAACGTACATAACATACAAACGCAAACAGCTCACTGCTGATTTGGTCTAACGCTTGCATCAGATCTCTTCTCTCTCCCGTGCAGAAACTCAAGACTGGTAAATAACAGTGAATGGCAAAGATCTCCCTGCCTTTTGGGCTTGGTCTTGCATCATAGCTCTCTATTACAGAATGAGTCATGTTCATCATACATAATCTACAGTAACTGTGCAAGCTGTGGAGATGCTGTTGGTCCAATGCAATCTGGTCAGTGTTGATATAATCAGAAACCGACCAGTGATACGTGAGGGTAGAGTGGGATCCTGGCAAAAATTCATGACGAGATATTGCTTACAATCAATGCAACTACATAATTGATCCATCTATGAGATTGGTATATCTAATAAAGAGGCCAATAGGTGGAAATTCAAAGCAGGTGGATGTTGAGTTTGTCAGTTCTTCATGCAAAAGGATTCATTCAGGTTAAGGGTTATCACTGCCCCTGTGGCTTGATTTGAACACACAACTTGAATGTAATTAATTCAGAATAAATGTATACTCGTTTCTACACATGCAATAAGAATGTAAGACATGCAAATGACAGCTGGTCAAACATGATGTAAAGCTACTGCAAAGCTCTGTTAACAACTGTGGAATATGACCATTTTTTAAGTCAGCAGTTTCCCTATAAAGCACACGTTTAGCAGCCTATATCCGTAAACCGATTGTTTTTAGCATTGAGAAGTTAATGTCAGAAGTAGGACAGTCTACAAGAATCCTGATACAACAAGAATGCAGATCTGTAAACGAGCGGCACTTTCCTAACACCTTTTCCAGACTGACAATCACTGTCCGTTTTACTGAACAGTTCACACTGTCCACAGTACACTCTGTATCCAGTCAATCTGTCACCCCCTACTTCATCCACTGTTGGTCAATAACAGTCCACAGGATGGTTGTTGACTTAATATTATTTGGTTAATGGACCACTCTCAAAACAGCAGGGACATTGACATGGTGATGGTGTGGTGATGGTATCAGACACAGTGGCATTAACGGGGTTTTTATCCAGTCAAATGTAGTGGCCAAAAACTGACCATAAATGTAGATGCCCAAATTAATTTACAGATAGACTACAGTCTCTAATCGTTGATCACCAAGCTGGAGCTAATACCTAATAAACTGTCGTGAGAGTATCTGGCTCATTCTACGCAGTCATATCAGAATATTATGACCTCTTTCAGCTCCACTGACCATTCAGGAGCACTTTCTACAGTTACAGACTGTATTCCATCTGTTGCTGTGCATACTTTTTGGCCACCTTTTACATTGCCTTAAAACAGTCAGAACCCCCACAGGACAACCACAGGGCAAGTATGATTTATGTGATGATTCAGTCGCAGCACTGCAGTGATACTGACACAGTGGTGATGTGTTAATGTGTGTTACGCTGGTACGGGTGGATCAGGCACAGCAGTGATGCAGGAGTTTTAAAACACATCAGTGTCGCTGCGGACTGAGAACAGTCCACCGACCAAAACCAGCCAGCTAACAGTGTCCTGTGTCCCCTGAAGAAGGATTAGAGGACGACCAACACAAACTGTGCAGCAATGGCTGAGCTACTGTCTGATTTTACATCTGCAAGGTGGACAAAGAGGTTGTCTAATACAGTGGACAGTGAGTGGAAACGCTGATGTGTCTGATCCATTTGGTCTGTACCACTGCAATTCAAACTAACACAATGTTGCTAAGGAGCTGGGAATGATCTTCCACCCAAACAATACCTGCACTGTGGTGGTCCTGGCCATTGAAGAACAGGGTGAAAGGGGGCAAAGAAAGTGTGTAGAGCAATATGCTGACAACCGTCTATAATTGTAGAACTACACAGTGCTCCTGTAAGCTCAGTGGAGCTGTGAAAATGGACAGTGGGTCTAGAAACAAGGGGGTCATAATATTCTGGTATGGCTGTGTGTGTTTGTATACTTCATATCCTAAAAATCATATAAAGGCTAATAATACAGAGGTATAAGCAATATCCAAAGATTAGGTGAAAATAAGGGGGCTATTGGGGCTTAAATGGATTAAATCAAGAGCTTTGTGTTGGCTACTTTAATAAGCTCTCCATAGATTCTCTCTGTAATCCTTACATACACAAATCCACTTAAAAGGTAGGATATACAGATTGTGACAATACCTATGCAGATGAATTGCATAATAAGGTTTATATAATAACAAAAACCGACTGGAGTATATAGTGACCATAAAGGGCTGACTACAACGGTCACCACAAAGCAACATGATTCGTGCACTTTGTTGGTTTAAAGGTGTATGCATTTAGCTTTGGTGTGGGTGGGAATGGGCAAAATGATGCTGCAAAAATTCCCCACGATCATCTGCCCTGTAGGAGGGCAGTAAAGACCCAGCTGCCCCTTCACGAAGCTCGCGCGGACCTGTGCGCGTTAGAGAGAGAGAGAGAGAGAGCGAGAGAGAGAGAGAGAGAGAGAGAGTGCGCGTCTGTGTGTTTGCATCGCTTTCCTCTCATTTGCATTGGGTTTTTTTTTTCCACGCCACGAGCCCTCTTTCCATACTTTCATTTGGAAACCTCCTGAAAACAAAAACCGAAAAACGTTTCTGGATAGATTATCTGGCGAGTGGCTTGCTTATTTTCATAGCTATTAAGTGGAAAACGGGCGAATCTTCCACATTTTCACGCATTATTCCCCCCCCCCCTCTCCAACCCACTCTCTCGCTCGCGGAGACACACGTGCGTTTGGAGCTCCTCTTGAGCTTTTTTTGGGGAGACGCGTTTTCAGTCGTCAGTTTCTCCACAATAGATTTTTTCCGTCGTCGTCGTTTCCCTCAGTGAGAGGGGGGCTAACGCGCTAGCCGCTCGGCGTTGTTTTTAAGCCGCAACTTCAGCATGTCGGAGGTGCTGCCGTACAACGAGGAGAAAATGAGTCGTTATGGCGACGACGGCGACGAGGATCAGCACCTTTCTTTCACCTGCCGCCTCCAGGACACCAACAACTTCTTCAGCGGCAACCAGAACAAACGACCGCCCAAGCTCGGCCAGATTGGGAGAAGCAAAAGAGGCGAGTTGATGTTCTTTACCAGACGAATCCTTTTGTTTATCATTACCTAACGTATAGTCGTCGTTGTCGTTCGATGTTATGAACGTTAACGACCACGACGACTTCTTTTTAATAAGTGGAAGCCACAATAACACGATGTTAAATGTTTTTAACCAGTTAGAGATAACTGAGTTTCGTGTAACTGAATTTTCCGCAGTTTCTAACGGCGCAGTCTCGTGCGCCATTGGAATTCGAATTCTCTCTCATTTTAAATTTAACGGCTGCGTTTTCTCAGAGAGCGGTGCCTGGCTCGGCTTTTCTAAGTGGCCAATATTTTAAAGTATAGCGTTATAAACCGAAGCAAACACGAATCTGTATTGGTTTACAGTAAAATCAGTCGTGTGTTTGTGCGAGAGAGAGCTCCAAAATCCACCGTTAAACCGTTTGTTTGTGAGAGATTGGAAAAGAAGGGGAGGGGGACGAGGAAGAGCAGCGGCAGAATAGATGAACATATGAACATGCAACATGTCGACATCCAGCGCTCATAAACCTCTCTTTTCTGCAGTTGAGGAAGACAACGACGCCGAAGCAATGGAGAAGAACACAGACAAGTCGTCCTCTGCGTGAACGGATCCAAAGACACTTAAACCTTTTGATGTGTGTACCCAAAGACATTGTAAAGAAGCACTCTCCCATCAGGCAACAAAGCACTTCACACTTGCTCTTCAACTCCCTATGTCCACTGAAAGGGGATTACTGATGGACGTTGCGGCGGGCGCCCATACAGGGGGGATTCTGGACGAAAGGGCCCAGGGGGTCATGAAGGAATACTGTGTTTTCCAAACTTCACTCGAGCTATGTGCAATGACAGAGGCCAGTTTCGTAAAACGAGACTGGCCTCTCCAACCAGGATATGATGAAGCAATTAGAGAGACTGAGCAAATTATACCATTAACATTAAACCAGTGTCTTCCCCCCAAACTGTAAATCGATGCACAGTTCGCTGAGTCGCCACTGATGGTGTTAATGGTAAAATGGCAAAGTCGACATCTCTTCCACGGTGAACCTCTAAAGAGATTCACTATGTATTTAAGGGGATAAAAAGGCTATTTATTAAATCTTTGGATACATTTTTTTTGCAGTGTTGGAGGTGTGAGCAAATATTTTATAGAGAATGACAGGAAAAACAAGCGGTTTTCCTTCCGATTTATGTTTTTTTTGGATGTAGCTTGACTAAGGGATTACCATGGTCTATACCCCTTCCTCCCTCCTTTATGGTAATTTCATACATGCATTTGATGTTTCTGAGCTGACAGAGGTTAGATCAGGTATGTCAAGTTTAAAAAAACTGAAAAAATCTTACTGTTGCATTATTATTGTACTACATATTTATTGTAGATGTGCCAAATAATCATGACAGAAATATGTATTTCTGTGCCCTCAAGTGCACAGTTTTATTAATATTTGGTGTTCATGTTTACAGGGCTTTTTTCATACTAGTGATGTACTTTAGTCATGCATGACGAACCTCAAGAGACCTCAAGAGAATATTCTTGATTATTATAATGGCTAATGTTGTGTTTATTTCACAGAACATTTCTACAGAATATCTGTAATATTAAAGATTTTGAGAAACTAAAAAGAAAAAAATACACAAAAGCAAATGGTTTTGCCACAGATACTTTTTTTCTCTCTCTATCTCTAATGCCATATTTGGCCTGGTTAAATCTCTGTGTGTATAAATCCAGGGGACATGACATTTCCGTAGCTGCTGTGTGCGTTGAATGATTCATGGTATGGGAAGAGCCTTTGTCAGAGCGAGGTGTTTATGAATGCCGGTCTACTGAGATTGCAAAAAACGAGAAAAAAAAAAAAAATCACATGGCACGTCAGGGAAAATATCATCCGCACGAGCCATAGGAGTGTGCTTGGCATGGAGCTTTCTCGCTGGGAGCTGCCACTCCTACCAGTCTGGTCTTAACGCTCATTCAAAGCGTATGGACTGGAGATGGGCTGCCATGGCAACAGATGCACCTTTTCCTTTCGTGTGCAGCAGCAAACAGCTCGCACTGTTCAGGAGCAGAGCGCTTCGTTTGCTCACTCTGACATTTTGCAAAGCTGCAATTGTCCAATTAGGGGTGGGCAATATGGGAAATTATATAATCACAAGTTTTCGTTATGATTTTACGATAAACAATACTTAATGCAATATTCCGTCTTTTTGATGACTGCATTTCTTACATTTTACTTGTGTTTTACGTTCACCTCTGAGTTTGGGTGGACCTCTGTACCTAAAACATACGTCACTGACATAACTCAGTTCTACCACCTCGTTATCTCTTAGAATTAAACAGACTATTTTGGTTGCTGTGCTATTAAGACTTTCCTTATAACTTCAGTGTGAATGGGTAGGAGCTAAACTGTTGTGAATGACTTGGCGGATACCTGTAAATGCATTGGTTTTTGTGATATCACAAAATCAAAACACGTTTGGGTTATGGCATGTGGACTGGGAAGTAAAGGGTACATTTTGAAATCTTGTCTATATGCTAAATCAGAACATTTAAATTAAACATTAAAGATACAGAAAACGTTTTTTTCAATGATATGGCTCTTTTAAATGAAGGATATACACAAAATAACTAAAGTGGTCGCATCAAGATTTCACACAGTGTCAGGTTAAACAGGTCAAAGCATTCTTTCATTGAAGTCATATATACAGTACTCTTCTAGAAGTACCCAAAATATCTTTGTAAATATTGTGATGTAACTTAACACAATAACAATACAATAATTGTCATATTGCACAGCCCTAAATCCAATGTTGCTTTTCTCTGGCTTTGGCCTGCTGTAGGATTTAGAGAGTTATGTTTTTTTTTGCACCAAAAATACACGACTAAGCTGTCGGTCTGTTGGGTTTTGCGAGCCTTTAGTAGGAGCTTGAACAGGATTTGGCCATCGAGCACTGGGTACGAAGCCCAAGGCTTCTGCTGAAAGGATGAACTGAAACTGGCATTTGAATGGCTGTCAAAGGAAAACACTGAGCTACAAATAGATCACTGCTATTAAAAAAAAAACGAGAAACTGCACTCCTTCATTTCTCCTTTGAAGGCAAAAAGGGGTGGGGTCAAGAGGTCACAGTGGTGTGAGCAGTGTTTTGTATTGTGCTCGTGCATTTGTAGAAAAAGTCACAAATATGCCATGGTGAGGTATGAAGATCACGATAAGAATAGCGTCAGCTCTCATCAGAAAGCCCTTATGTAATGCTCTGGGGAAGTCACCCCCCCCCCTCCCTTTCCAATGGCGTATAAAGAAAAGCACTGTGTTTGGTGGAGACATGCAAATATTGCAATGCCGAGCACAATTTGCATTTGGCTTCATGCTCTT
Organism: Hoplias malabaricus; assembly: GCF_029633855.1. NCBI lineage: Eukaryota > Metazoa > Chordata > Actinopteri > Characiformes > Erythrinidae > Hoplias > Hoplias malabaricus. Next base: position 40,059,860 of record NC_089804.1, read on the forward strand.
TTTTTGGTGCATGGGGCCTCCCTCGTTGGGATGCATAGGAGTGCCCCCTCCATCGAGAGAGTGACTCACTCTGTATCAGAGCGAGTTGCTGGGCAAAGGCTGTGATGCTTACAATGGAGGAAAACTTTCTGGTGCTTTTGGGAACAATCTGTGGAAAGTTTCTGGAATTCCAAGGTTTCATTTTGTTAAAGGAGGATGACTGCATGGCTATGACGTGATGTTGGGCTTTTTTTTCCTCTCCCTGAACTGTTTATGTTCACAAAGTAAACTTTTCCATGAAGGCGACTTAATGCAAGGAATGCTTATCATGGTTTAATGTGATAAAAATGAAATAAGCAAGGGCCACTCCAGTTTTAACACCACCACCTCTTTTAAGTCCTGGTCCAAATTCAAAGACAAAGTCACTTCTATAATATGCCCTTTTTCTCCATTGGAAGCCATTAAAAAGTCACTTACTGTGCTAATGCAGTCAATTCTTTGTACTAAAAATGACATCGGCACATATAAATGGGATAGGTTTAAAACAATATGAGCTAACACTATCACCTAAAAACACTGAGAACATTCTGATTGTGATAGGAACAATCTGTCCAAAGAATTAAATGCACCTTAAAGCTACCTCAAAAAATAGCTATAACAAGAGATGTTTTCAGTGTCAGGCATTATACTGACACATTAACGACAGCCAAACCTATTTTAAAGATGGCCAGCCCCATGTGGGAGACCCACTCTGAAGAACATAAACTCAGTTATTCAGGAATTACAAAGCAATTTGATCCTTCATGTTATTTGTTGTTAAAAAAAAAGCTTGTATGTACTAAATTTAAAGTTCTAAACCAATGATATAAGGATAATCATAGCTAAGGTTGCTGTTTTAGTATATTAATCCATGTTAACATTATCATGTAATGTATATTAAATAGTTTCCATGCAAATTTTATTACAAGCAGGATGGGCTTGGGATTTAAAGCTCTGAATAAGTCTATGTTACATACATTTATATAGTTTGAGATAGAATGAGATAGAAATCATATATTTGGACGATATTAAATTACAACGCATTCCATAAAACAGTTAAACGTAGCGCTCGTCAGGGGTCTAGTATGTGCTGTGTAGATTTGTATGGAAGGCTGATTGTTGTTTGGTGAGTCTGAAGCCAAGACACACACAGACACACCGCATGTACACAGTGCACACCAGATAGAGACACGCTGCTGGCTGACTGGACTGTTTCCATGGTAACCATTACAGGTTTTAGCTCCGTTCACTGCTGCAAAGTCGTCAGGGGGGAAGCGGACGAGAGAAGTTTTCAGAAAGAGAGAGAGAGAGACAGACAGACAGACAGACATGGAGAGGCGTTTTTGTTTTTTGGTGCAGAGGCTTAAAAAAATGTCTGGATAATGTTGTATTAACAGCATGTAACTAATAATCTTTCTATGATTTTGGATCATTTACGTACGTACAGTATATAAATGTAATATGAATGCAAAAATGCCAAAGGAAATCTGAAATATACTTAATTCTCCTGAAGGTTTGATCCTTCACCCTCTACAAATGAAATTATGACAGCATCACCACATATAGGTTTACACGCTCCAGTAGGCCTGTGTGTTACATAACCACACAGGGTTTACTTCTGGTCTATATGGCAAACGAGAAGGCAGCATCACTGCAGTTTATGCACTGTTAAATATTGTATATTTGCCATGTTATTAGGAAAGTCATTCGGCTTATTTCTAGACGTTTTACCTACAGTGTATATGGAGTAAACTCAAGTGAGATTACCTTAGATCTGTGATGTAATATTTCCATATTCTTTGTGGGAAATGAGAAATTAGATACATGAATGTACTGCCTGTACTGCTGATGCAATATATTTTCCAGTGTGTGTTCAGGAATAGAATCATCTAAATAATATTTGCATACACATCTAGGCTCTGAGAGACCTCATCCTGCATGGATATCCTTTTCAGCATGGTACAGAGTGGTCTCTTTGTCTTCACGGCACACGCCAGCTCTGTCAGGCCTACGGCCACATGGCTGCTAACTGTCTAAGTGAGGCTCCTGAATAAAAGATGCTGGCCCAGATGGATGTCCACTGTGGCTCTCTGCATTAGTCCTGCATGCTGACTCTGGCGACTGTCCAGGCAAGCTATGGGGACACGGAGTCTTCGCTTGGAACAAAAGGAATCATATCAAAGCTAATGGCTTGACACACTGAAATCTGAACTTGAAAGTCCAATGTCTTTTAAATGCACTTTTAAGCAACAGCACACCAAAACAACAGTTACGTAAGGTAATGTAAGGAAATATTTTGCACCAAATTTTGCTTTGAGCTCATTTTCATCTGAACTACAGTTAACAGCTCATAATATTCCATCATCTTCAGTTTGATGGAGGTGACCACCCCAAAAACATGTTCAAACATGCTGGTAAAATTATATAAAACCATAACACAAAACATGTCTTTTTTGTAGATTTCCTGGTTATGGCACAAGCACATTTATACAACCATCTATTCATTAAAGTTGAAGGGCTTTTCCCATGCGCTGTTGAGGGTAAGATTTAACTGATAAACTCTCTTCTCCTCCTAGGCTCTGATGATAGAAGGACAGCTCATAGTCGTATCAACAGCAATGATTCCATCTCTTACATATTGGAGATACAGGACTGTTTGTAAGCTACAAAAAAGATTTTTCCACTTCTTATATAAGATTTTTTCTTTCTATATAAGACCTTGTTCTCGTGGTCAAGGTCAGCTGAGGCTAAAGTACTGTATCTCAGCTGTGTGGGAGGAAACTGCTAAAAACTTTAAAACATACAAAAAGATTTTTGGTCAGTGTCATTTTCATTACTGACTCAGGTACAAATATCAAGTTGTTAAAAGCAAAGTGAGGAAAGGTGAAGCTTTGAAAGTTTCCACTACTGTTAGCAGAGTCTGAAACTTTCATGTTCCTTCTAAAAAAATGCTCAATGAACTTCACTTTCTTCCATTTTTTCATTTGAAAAAAATCTTTGGTTTAACTGAGCAGTCGCAGGTTAATTTATTATTAATTATTATTTATTTATTTTAACGTTCTGAAGAGAGCTTATTATCCTAATAGACACGGTTTTTCTGACTATTTGACATATATTAAATTCACGAATAGAGCTGTGACTGACATAATAGTGGCTCTGTAATTTATGAGCAAATAAAATTTGTATTACATAAAAATTAATGGAGTGGGATCGTTCATAACTACCCTTATGTTCTTAATTTCTCTGCAGGAACCACAGAGCATTTAGTCTTGTTTTTCCTCGTCAGTAGGAACCACAGTGAATTTAACCGTGTCTCCGTGGGGAAGAGTGAGGACAGCGCACTGTGAGGATTCCGGCTTCTGCACGCCATTGTATGAATTTATTTCAATTCAACGCTGTGTAAAGAAAGTGAACATTTTTTTCTGGGTGCCAGGGTTTGGCAGAGAGCTGTTAAACACACAGAAAACCTTTAAAACCACAAAGAGTTTTTATTTTGTTCAGCGATATGGCGACGGACTCGTGGGCGCTGGCGGTGGACGAGCAAGAGGCGGCGGCGGAGTCTGTGAGTTTAATAAACATTCATTTAATGTCTATTTATCTACTTTATTTCTGTATTAGATGAAAACAGCTGGGGCTGACTTTGCGGACTCCTAAGTGCATGACGCTGAAGTTTCTTATTGGAATTCTACGTTCCACCTTAAATGAGTCGCCAGCTTTATACTCCTCCAGTGAAAGAGTGAAACCGATTCGCCGTTTAAGGTGGACCGGAGAATTAAGACAGCAAACTAATGCGAGCTGTTAGCTTTTAGGTACTCAAGACAAAGTTTCCTTAAATTTTAAACAACAGACACATTTTTAGTCCTCGGGTGGTCTTATTATCACAAACTAGATGAAAAAGACCGTTTATTAAAACTTCCAACTGTGTCTTGGCAGGGGGAAATTTACTTTTGTGTATTTAGCTTAGCTAAACGTAGCTAGCCGTGCTATTAAAGCACAGCCGGGCTCAGCAGAGGATGTAGCTACTTCTTTTGAACCTCTTCTTTTTAACAAAACCAGTCGAACTTTTGTAGTAATTGTGGTTCTGGTAGTATAGAAACTCACATCTCTGATATAAAATGCAATTCATTTAGCTGTGCTTTTGTGGAAAGATAAAACATATCTGACCCATGTTCTTTGTTACCCACAGTTTTAATAAACACTGCTCCGTGCCACAAGAATAAATTTGACTTGTCTCCCATTCTTCTAATAAAATTAGATGAGAAAACGAATTTAAATGTTGCATACACTGATCAGCCAAAACAGTAAACCTACTGACAGGTGAATTGAATAATATTGATTATCTTATTACAATGGCACCTGTCAAGGTGTGGGGTATATTAGGAAGCAGGTGAACTGTCAGTTCCTGAAAAAGCTGTTTTGGGGGCAGGAAAATGGCAGCTTTTATGGGCTGTTCCTGGTATGATGTGGTTAATAGCTAAAAAGAGTGGATGGACACAACCAACGAACTGGTGGCAGGGTCCTGGATGTTCAGTGTCCTTTCATGCGACATTGGAGTGAAGACTAGCACATCTGGTCTGGTGCCACAGAAGAGCTTCAAAATGCAGTAAAAGTTAATGCTGATGGAAAGTTAATGCTGCATGCAGGGCTGCACACCCACAGACCTGTCAGAGTGCACGTGCTAACCCGTTTACTGCTGAATGTGCCTTCATTGTGCGTGTGAGCATCAGAACTGGAACGAGGGGTAATGGAAGATAGTGGTCTGTGCATTGTTTACATGGGGAGGAAATTGCATCAGGATGCACTATGGGAAGCTGGCCAAGTGTGGCAGTGTGATTCTCTGGGCAGTGTTCTGCTAAGAACCCTTGGGTTATGTTACGTCCCATCTTCCTACATATTTTCCAAGTACATTTCTATGAGGCACCAGTATTTTATTTGGCTAAGGCCTCTGTCAGCAGGATAATTCACACTGTAAAGCTTTTTCAGAAATTAGTTTTAGGTGTTGGTATGGCCAAACATTTTTTCTGATATTGATATGATGAAGAATCTGTGGGATGTGTTGTAAAAACAAGTCAAATATATGAAGGCCCCACCTTGCAACTTACAGGAGTTATGTTGCTATTTTCTGGATGCTAGAAACCACAGAACCTCCTTCAAAAATCTGCCGAGGTCAGTGGTTTTGTCAGAACAAGGAGGACCTACACAACATTAGGCAGGTGGTATTGATGTGGGTATAACTGTTACAATGCATAAAGAAAGCAAATATCCTTCAAAAACAGGAATGTCTTGTAATGCTATAAAAAAAGCTTATCCGGCTGGGTTTATGTAAATATTAATGTATTAATTTATATTTTATTACTCTTTTTGACAGATAAGCAGCCTCCAACTAAATGAAAAAGAGGACAAACCCAAAAAAGAGGAAAATGGTGAAAAACCTAATGGTGAGAATTTTGATGCAATATTTTGCAATCTGTTTTTTGACATTTATATTCTTTTATTGGATGAGTTTTTCGTATGTTCCATGCCAAATTTTCAGAATCTTGTTTTTTTTTTTTTTCTTTCTCTTGAATTAGGTGCAAAAACAGAAGGAGAAAAGACAGAGGAGGATGACAAAGGTAAGTAATTTTTCTCTTATATCTTTTGGCTAACCTTTGTCTGCATCATAAACTGCATTCCGCAAACTCATATTTAATGGGAGATTTGAATCTGTTGTTTGCATCGCAGAGGACAAAGCAGCTCAGTCACTACTCAATAAGTTGATAAGAAGCAATCTAGTGAACACAACAAATCAAGTGGAAGTTCTCCAGAGGGATCCAAACTCTCCGCTCTACTCTGTCAGATCCTTCGAAGAGCTGCGATTGTGAGTTGAAAGTTATTCTTAAGTCTTCATGCAGAAATATTAGTGTTGTCTATTTAGTGGTTAAGAAATTACCTTTTTAATTTTCTACGAAGGAAACCTCAACTTCTTCAAGGTGTCTATGCCATGGGCTTCAACAGACCCTCCAAAATTCAGGAGAATGCCCTGCCCATGATGCTTGCAGAACCGTAAGTTCATTAATTACACTAATGAATTCATGATACTTTGATTACATATTTCTTTGGAAAGCCAGCATGTGTTAAAGATTTGACAGAAACTCTCATGTTTTGAATTGTGCAGAAATTTGCTAAAGTTTGTGGTCCTTACTAGTGCCTACTTTTTCCATTTCCCCTTTTTTAATTATTTTAAGTGTTAGGTTTGACACTTTTTTTTGCCACACAGTGTTACAAAATCCTGATTATGAAGGATGATACCCTGCTGAAAAAGCATTCCTGCTGATGTCAGTTGAACTGCATTAATTTTATTAGACCACAGTGATTAGAAGCAGCTCCCTTGGCTTTTTTCCCCCCCAAAGCAGGTTCAAAGTGTGATCATGTCGTATTATATAGCAGTAATGTTGTAATTCATTGGCATACACACCCCAAAAACTCTTAATGCACCTTTTGCATAGTGACTTTTTCCTCTTCAGCCCACAGAATCTTATAGCTCAGTCTCAGTCAGGAACGGGTAAAACTGCAGCCTTCGTCCTGGCTATGCTCAGTCACGTGGATCCCAACAACAAATGGCCTCAGGTACGGCCGACATCTTCCTTTACATCACTGTGTAGGGGTTGCTTAACATTTAGTCACTGCACTCTCAATCCTCTCCCCTTCTCTCTTCTCCTCAGTCTCTGTGTGTTTCGCCTACATACGAGCTTGCCCTCCAGACTGGCAAGGTCATTGAGCAGATGGGCAAGTTTTACCCTGAAGTGAAATTAGTGTATGCAATCAGAGGAAACAAATGTAAGATCCTTTTATTTATTTATTTTAAAGCCACATTCCTAATGTGCCTTCACCTCACCAAACAGTGTGCCTAATATATATGTACCTTATTACAGAACTAACAGCAAATAACTTAAGGACTGAGAGCTTTTAAAAAGAACTAACTCTGTGTGTGCTAATATGATAACGATTTTGTTGTATTTTCATGATATTTATAATTGAGTTTGGTGTCATGTTTGTGTCCAGTGGAGAGAGGGATGAAGCTCCAGGAGCAGATTGTGATCGGCACGCCGGGCACAGTCTTAGACTGGTGCCAGAAGTTCAAGTTCATTGACCCCAAGAAAATCAATGTGTTTGTGTTGGATGAGGCAGATGTAATGATTGCCACACAGGGTCATCAAGACCAGAGCATCCGCATCCAGAGGTCTGCATCCCTTTGTTCCTCCTTGAAAATTAAAAGTATTTGTGTTGATACAGATGAAATACAATTATATAAGCTTATGATAGATGATACTAGCTTTTTTGTATTTGAGAAATATTTTATGTACTGTCATTTGACACACTCTGGCCTTTCCAGGATGTTGCCCAAAACTTGCCAGATGCTCCTGTTTTCGGCTACGTTTGAGGAGACTGTGTGGAACTTCGCTAAGCGAATCGTACCTGATCCCAACATCATCAAGCTGAAACGTGAGGAGGAGACACTGGACAACATTAAGCAGTACTATGTTGTTTGCAATAGCAAGGAGGAGAAGTTCCATGCTCTCTGCAATATCTATGGAGCCATCACCATTGCACAGGCCATGATCTTCTGCCATGTAAGCCTTAGACTCACTAGACTTGGACAAATTTTTTATTTAATTTTTTTTTTTCTTATCTAAGCAGATCATGCTGTAGCTTTCCCTTTTTCTGCGTTTCATTTATGAATTTTCCATTTTAGACCAGGAGAACAGCAGGCTGGCTGGCAGGGGAGCTGTCTAAGGAAGGCCACCAGGTGGCGCTTCTCAGTGGAGAGATGCAGGTGGAGCAGAGGGCTGCTGTTATTGACCGGTTCCGTGATGGAAAGGAGAAAGTCCTGGTTACTACAAATGTTTGTGCCAGAGGTAATAATAAAATAAACCACATTATTGATTTTATTTGAACTAAGATGAGCACATAACCTAAACCTTCTTCTTAATGGCTAACAGGTATTGATGTGGAGCAAGTTTCTGTGGTCATTAATTTTGATTTGCCGGTGGATAAAGACGGGAACCCTGACAACGAGACATACTTGCATCGGATTGGGCGTACAGGCCGATTTGGCAAGAGAGGGCTAGCTATCAACATGGTGGACAGCAAGTTCAGCATGAATATTCTCAACCACATCCAGGAGCACTTCAGTAAGTTAAATCTGCTTTCATCCTTAAAAAAAAATTAAAAAAAGCTTTCCATACTTACAAGGGCCTAAAAATAGAATGTAATCAATTTAATCAATGGGCTTCAAAATTTAGATAGAATTAATGATTTTATAAGACGTTTTATCTCTACGGTACCCATCGTGCATTATGCAAATACACAAATCAATATTTTAAACGATGACCATCTTACTTGTACACTCACTGTCCCTTCTCTCATCTCCACTGACTGTATAGGAGCACTTATCGTATGTTGCCCTGCATACGTTGTTTTCCCTCTTTAACGTGGTTCTTCAATGCAGACCCCCTGCAAATTTGTTAGTCATCATGCAGTCTTTCATCAGTAGTCACTGGACGGTGCACATAGGGCGCTGCTGGTGGAATATTCTCAGTCTCCATCTTCTGTGTGGTGGTCCTGACCCTTTTAAAGAAGAAATGAAGAGCCATGGATGGGCTACAGTCTGTAATTGTAGAACTATGAAGTGTGCTGTTATATGGTCAGTGAACCTGAGAAAATGGAGAGTGAGTGTAGATAAAAAGGTGATTTATAATGTTCTGGTCGTTCTGTGTATGATCATGACGCATGTTAAAGAAATAAAAGGTTGTCCTGCGACATTTGACTCGCCCTGTAAATAAAAATGGGACATTCTTGTGATCTTAACCAATTCTGACTATTGGTCTAACCACTGAACTATAAACTAATGAAAACAACCAAGATGGTATTAGTGTAAGTTCTAACATGTTCATGAGAAATCACGCAGAATAGTTTTTTTAAGCACAAATTCATGGCAGAAAAATAACAAACAAATTACAGTGGAACCTCTACCTATGAACTTGATCCGTTCCGTGACCCAGTTCGTAAGTGGAAAAGATCGTTTCTCGAGTCAATTTTCCCCATTTAAAATAATGGAAAAGTAATTAATGCGTTCCAGCCCCCACCCCGAAAGTCACCCTTTTTGCACTGATATATGTTTACAACACTCTCATATTAGTAAAAAATACATGTAGCGTTACTAAAAATAAAAGAGAAATGCAGTGGAAACAGTAATAAAAAAGAAAGTTGTAAGTGGTTACACATCGCTACCTTGAAGACGTGACGACTGGCTGGAGGAGTAACACAGGCACTGGCTGTATGACGGGAGGTGGGGGGTGGGGGGAATAACGGAGAGTAGGCGGTGAATGTGGGGAGACGAAGCGCAGATACGGCTTAACTTAGCACGAATTTCGATGTCTGCTATTTACACTAATGCTAAATTGCTAAAGCTACAATGTGCTAATCTTAAAAGCTCACTCAAGTCTGGGCGCTGGGAGACTCGCCTATTGGGGTCAGTGGCCATTTCCAGCCGCCGGCTCGGCGGAGGCTCGGGTTCGTTTCGAGTCATGGTTCGTTTGTGGAGGCAAAAAATATTCAAATGCCCGGTTCGTATCTTGGAAAGTTCGTTAGTAGAGGTTCCACTGTATATTGGGAGGCCATTTTATTACTGAATTTAGAAGTATAACAAAGTATTTAACATTTCCATTGATTCTTAACACATTAACTGCAGTTATAACTTAAGATATGCATCAATATAAAGGTGCTTTTTCCATCCTTTAAGCAGAAAACTGCATAAAGCACCGAAGTAGGAATGTTTACAACAAATTGAAGTCAAAGGCACAGCTGTTTTATTTAACAGAATTTAATAGGAGGTTTATACACAGACTAGGAAACATTTGGCTTTTTCCATTAGTTCCAGGCCTGTCATTTCCATTTAAAGACACAGAACCTTAGCGGCAATCATGAATATCTATGAAATTGTATGTAAAGTTAAACAAACCCCAATCAAATCCACATTTTTTTCCCCCTCCACAGATAAGAAAATCGAGAAGCTAGATACAGACGATTTGGATGAAATTGAGAAAATCGCCAACTGAGGAGAGGAAGGCTGCATCGTTTTTTCCCCGCAGCACTGTTTCCACAGTGGTTTTTAAATTAGTAGACTGAGAGCAGAACTATGCCACGGAGGACGTTTTATAGGGAATGTGGATGTGTGTTCAGATCTTTCAGTGTCTTTTAACATTTTAATCACATTTCACTCTTTGTACTTCTGAATAAAATGGGGATATGTAGTCTTACTGTCATCTGAGTGAATGCCCTGTGCAGGTCATTAGTGGATTTTCAGCTTGCTCACGTAGAGGGCATGTGTTTGACCTCTGCATCACTGCTATTTTTTGCAGAAAAAATTAATTGTTCACATGAAAATCCTTTTATTTTCCTCCGTGCTGAATTTTTATTGGTGGCTGTGGCCATCTTAACAGTATGCAGTGTTCACTGTCTAATGCTTCTATAGACATAAGTGATTTTATTTTTTGTATTGCAACTAAATGTACACTTCTATGTACTACTATATTTTTGAGGCCTGGGTGCACCTATGTTCATAACCAGGACACCTCTCTGAACGAGGGGAAGGAGGTACTGATTGTCTTCAGTTATTTCAGAACACTACTGTTGTAGTTGAGGCTTAAAGTTAAAGTTCTTATTGCGATTATATTGCTCGGTTTATACCTCAAACATCAGTGCTGATGGGAACAGTAGCTATTATTGGCTTTGAGCCCTGATAAAGGAATTTGCCAAAGTTAAAGGTTTATACAAAATCAAACACACATTTGAGAAGCCAAAGACTTGTGCCTGTACTGCCTGCATCAGTACGTCCAATTCAGTTTGATGTGGAATACAATTATGCACCTAAGGGATTTTGCATTATAGCAATATTAGATTTAAATTAAGAAGTACAAAGAGTGAAAAGCATTATAATTGGAAGTGGCTTTTAAAAGGTAAATCTGTAACGGCAGTGGCTCTGTGTGTTACACAGCAGTGAAGGAGCAAAACAACTTGCAACAGCTGTCAGCTGACATGAATTTATATGTTTAAAATGTATTTCTTATTTTATTTTAATTGTTTTTGGCCTGTGAATGCATCCTCTGCTACAATCATACTTCAGGACAGTCAACAAATTATTATATTTTTGAGATACTTTATCACTGTTAACCGAAAACACATGATGACATATTTTATTTACAGGAATTAAGAGCTTGAATCATGTTTGTGGAAAAAGCATTGTACTTGACGTAATATGAAAATGTGACACATTTCCAATATGTTCTTATTTTTTATTTGATACAATTTATAGATTTTTATTTTTTTGAAGATTATTTGCAAAGTATTTCCTAAAAAGTAAACAACTAAATCTGTTGGATTAACCCTTAGCTAAAGGAACAGTATAATATTTTTACATTTAAATTACATCTTCAAAGTCAATGTGATGCTTCATTTACATGTAATAGAGAGAACAGAGCTCATGTCTTTACTACTCTAGGCTCAGCACGGCAGAAACTGCAATAATGTCGCTTTTCCACTACATGGAACCTACACGACTCCACTCCACTCAGCTCTTTTGCTTTTCCACTGGCTGAATCTGTTACCTGGTCCCTGTTCATGCACTTTTGGATCGCTTATTTTTATCGGACTCACAACGGCAGCTTCTAACATTTACCTTGAGCTGTTTTAAAGAGGTTTATATACTGTGTAGGGCGATGGCTGACAAATCCCCAGCGAAAGCCGAACATGCAGCACGTAAAACTGATCTAAGAACTGAGTAAACAGCACTCAAATTCACCTTTATATTCATAGATTTCAAAGCCCGCGATTGCTGTTAGAGACCGGGTCACCGGCTCCGTTTTACTAGTGGGAAAGCAGCAAACTTTAGTCGAGTCGAGCCAGACCCATGCTGTGGAAAAGCACCATATTTAACCTTTGGAGGAGGGCAGGAAACCACTGCTTCTTCATTGGTTTTAGAACAGTGCTGTAAAAATGTTTTAACCAAGGGGAAGCCCCAGGAGCGAAACCCAAATCTAACATAGTGTTCCTTTATAAATGTTACACAATAAATGTGTATGGCAATGGAATATTGGAAGAAACATTCACGTGGAGCCATTTTTCATACTGCAGACTTTAGTGCTTTAATCCGGTGTATTTGTCACGTTCTTGATCAGAATCATGTTTACACAAAACTTGTTATTGACATTATTTTAAACTGGAAGATACACAGATAAAACTCCTTTGTTTTAGACTTTGTGGCTGAGATCATATACTTATAAGATTTGCCTGTTGCTTTTCTATTTGAGCACTATTTTGTACTGTTTTTGAGGGATACGTATACGATATCCAACTAACCTGTTAGCCACAGTGGCACAGTACGGCTTGCGATCATGTTTAGTGTTTTAAATCATAGAAATGCCATTTCAGTTTTAAGTATAAAACTCAATTGAATGTCAGTTGACAAAATGCAAATTACCTTGTTGGGCACAACCTGTGTGTTTCACGTGGGACAGTGGCTGACTGGTTGTTGTACTGAATGTATTATACTTCTAATAATATGGTTGCACTGCAGTATGTTGTATGCTTCTTGTTTGCAGTTACACCGCAACCATTATATAGAATATAGTAACACATGGGATTGTGTGGTGATATGTCTGAACAATTCTGTAATGTTAGAATAAAGTTCAAGAACTCATCTTCTATGAAGCAATATTTTATTAAGTATTTCATACGTATCTTGAAGGACATCTTTCTTCAAATATGAGTTAATAAATAGTCAAGGATTTAAAAAATGTATTTACTCTACTTGGACACAATTTCATATGACCACATTGTGTTGTCTGTTCAGTCCTGTGTGGAAGGCACTAGATCTGTTGGGGGAGAAAAAGCACTTTGAGACGTGGAATCGATCCCAAAACCATTTTTAAGAATGGGTTGATATCAGTGGGGAAAAAGAATAAATCCAAACAAATCCTGTAACAAATTTAACCTGAAATACCACAGGTTTGTTTTAAAGGCTAAGCACCAGCGATATGAAAGTGTCAAACAAATAAAAACAGTGGAATTTGAGTTCCTAACTTGTGTTTATTAATAGTCAGAAAACGTTATTTCTTACTAATTGAAGGAATAAGGTTTAAAAGACCGTTGGTCCCCCCCCACTCCCTCCCCCAACGGTGTTCGGAAACTCTAATAGGCGTCTTGCCTGTGACGTAGATGGTGGACAACAACTCTAGAAGCTGCACTTAATTTAATGCAGAATGACGAAAAGGTGCGTTGTTTTTGGCTGCAATTTTTGGACATCTGTGCACAAATGGCCCAAAGATCCCAAAATATCCAGAAAATGGACTACATTTGTCAATTTTAAACGGGCACTTTGGAAAGGACCATCATTATCTGTAGCTCATTTCACTGGCGCTTTTCCAACAATATGGGCATGTAAGGACACCAACGAAAGGTGTTCAAGAGCCTCTGTAACATGGAGGTAAACAGGGTAAGGACACTCACTTCGCCTGTTTTAGTTGGTGTTAGTTAACGTTAGCTTGACTTGCTAAACTCGGTGGCTCAGATTATACTCGGCTACGTAGCTGCATTACGGAGGTTTATAGTGTCGGATGAATTCGAGTTCGACTTTGATCACATTTACAAGAATAACGGTACCTCTAAATTTGAGTTTAGCTTATTACTAGGCTATTGTCATGAATAATGTTGGTTATTTAGCTAGATACTGTCATAACAGTCAGTCATAACGGTGTTTTACCGCGGCGTTGTTCAGCTGTCCACCAGTGACGTCACGGCTGCGTTCAAGAATTTCTGTAGCGAGCTCGGGTTTTTCCGTCAATTTAATAAAATTGTCAGTTTTAAAGCAAATTAAGTTGTTATTTTCATTTTAATTCATACTTATATATGTCAGTAACTACAATAATGTGAAATATTCATGGAGGTCCATTAAGTGATGCTTAGCCTTTAAGAATGGAGCAATTGCTTGAGTCACTAATATGTTATATATTTAAGTAACATAATCCTTTAGACATGGAGGGGTTTTCCCCCTGTTTTTTCAGCCAATCTGTTCATTCCTGTATTTACTGTAGTTTCGTTTAATTGAAAACAGTGAATAAAATTCATATTAGTTGTAAAATGAAAACTGAATACAACTTTGTTGAATTGTCTTCTTGACAATTGAGGATTATAATCACTGAGTGGGTACACTCCCAAGACCATGTCTCAAACAGACAACAGGATTTTAACCCAAGTCTACGGCCCCAGTCTTCCACTTCTGAATGAGATTTGACCTTGTAAGTCAGGCACTAAGACTACTCCTACTAACATACTAGACTACTCTCACTTGCAACATTGTAAATGTACTCAACTGAATAGGAAGAATTGAATTCTGAAAACAGTACTACCTGAATCTTTATACTCCACATTGGTCAGAAAAAGGCCTCTGGATGGGGCGGCCAAGTTCTGTGGATAGGCCAAAGAGTCCCGAGCATCCAGCAGCTCCTGAATGTGCCGGACTGACAGTTTACCCTGACCGACGGCAACCAAAGCCCCGGTCATCCTTCGAACCTAAAGCCAAAACAATTTCTGAGTTTCTTTGGAGTGGACTTTCCACTGTTCGCCTATTGTTTTCTGGCACTAAAAGAATACACTTCTGGATTTTCATGTGCAGAATTATGTCCAAATAGCGTAAAGTAAATGTCAATTACGTGAGCAGCACTCTACCTCTTTCTCATTATGTATCTTAGCTGAAGGTTCAACTATATTCTTACATTATTTTCTTACAATATCAATGTATCTGGGTCCTGTGTGAAAATCAGTGTCGCAATGTGTCATATTAAACACAAGGGGGCGCACACCATACATTTCAATTTGAACATCAGTTGAGTTTACAAAAGGAACATGGAAGTACTTACTTGTCTGTATAAAAAGGACCTACTTTTAAAAGATAGCTCCCAGTATTGAATGTCTCTGAGGGAAAAAGCACAGAAAAAGAAGAGAAAGCACAATGAGTGTGATATACTGCAAATGGCCAATGAGGGATGACGCATTAGTTTAGCTAAAGGAACTGAACAATGAGCCGGTGGGGAGGTTAGACATTCTTTATATGAAAAACATTTATGTAAAAACAGTGTGTAAGAAATTAGGGTCTTTTATGTTGTTCTTGGTCTTGAAATGAGTCGTCTGCATAACTACACAGTTCAGAGGAAAAATAAAAATATTTAAAAAATCATTCAGAGTCATTTGTTTTGAACAACATCCACTGTGTAGAGGTATATGCTGGATGCTGTAATGCAAAACCTATTTTTCTCTTTTTACGTAAAGTTTCTGTTCAATCAAAAACATGCCTCCCCCAAAATAGCACCTTTTCTTAACTTTCATTCATTCATTCATTGTCTGTAAGCGGTTATCCAGTTCAGGGGGGTCCAGAGCCTACCTGGAATCATTGGGCGCAAGGCGGGAATACACCCTGGAGGGGGCGCCAGTCTTTCACAGGGCGACACTCACACATTCACTCACACACACACTGGACACTGAATCGCCAATCCACCTACTAACGTGTTTTTGGAGCGTGGGAGGAAACCGGAGCACCCGGAGGAAACCCACGCAGACACAGGGAGAACACACCACACTCCTCACAGACAGTCACCCGGAGGAAACCCACGCAGACACAGGGAGAACACACCACACTCCTCACAGACAGTCACCCGGAGGAAACCCACGCAGACACAGGGAGAACACACCACACTCCTCACAGACAGTCACCCGGAGGAAACCCACGCAGACACAGGGAGAACACACCACACTCCTCACAGACAGTCACCCGGAGCAGGGATCGAACCCACAACCTCCAGGTTCCTGGAGCTGTGTTACTGCGACACTACCTGTTGGGCCACTGTGCCGCCCCTTCTTAACTTTTAATGGAAGTTAACAGATTATATTTCAAGTCATTTTGAAGCATTTCTATTGGTCCATTCATCATTAAATATTCACAGTGTTCAAATGATGTATTAAACTAACAACAACAAAAATGTAGATGCATGTTTTTGATTGGACAGCGATGATATATGACTTGTGAAGTTTCAGTGTTGATTCTGGATATTGATTATAGTCCGGTGCTTAGATCATCAGTAAAGAAAGCGACATTGGTCAGTTCTCTCATAATATTTTGGGCAGAGAATCTCCAAAGAAGCATGTGCAGTGTTCCCTGTGTGCATTGGTTAGTAACTACAATAACTGTGCAAGGCTCACTGATGTGCGAGGGGAACGAAGGCTAGGCTGTCGGATCCGATACCACACAAGAGCTACTGTAGCACTAACTGCAGGAAAAGTTCACACAGGCTGGACAAGAAAGTTGTCAGACCACAGAGTGCATAGCGATATCTGCTACAGTAACTTTGCTGTGGGACGGGAACAAACTTGCTCTACACATTTCCTCCTTAGAAAACTGGCATTGTATTGAGATAATCTGTGTGATTCATTTCACCCGTCAATGATTGTAATGTTGTGGCTGATTGGAGTACATCACAAAAATCACAGTGCTGTCCAATAATTATTACTGCAGTGCACAGAGAAGACACTTAAGATTCAAGGGATGTATTTCACAAAGACACAGAAGGAAAGCGGTAATGAATTTCTTATGACTCTGAATTTAACTTCTACTGCATTTTCAACCAGTAAAATATATAATGAGTAAACTGCTTCATGACACACGTACACAAAGCCAACTGTGCAGCGTATGTGTATTTGCTGTGTGTGTAAAATACTGCAGTGAGCTAATTTTCTGAAATTTTTGTTTGTAGCAGAGGACGCGGTTCCAGTGCACTGCCGCTCGCAGGCAGTGAGAACTAGGTCAAATGCAAATAAACAGCAGTTGGAGATTACTTCACTGCACTTCAGCCGTCCAAAATGAAACCAATCTGTGTGTGTAATAGCTACTGATGTCATTATATCCACAGATTCAATAAAAGTCACAAATAAGTTGGCTATGTTTATGTAAGAAGCCATCAAATCAAAGCAACTCTAATTTTTGTATTTTTATTGTTTAAACCATTTTGAGGAAGTATGTGCAAATCGAATCCCTAATGGATCAACAGAAATGTGTGTGTGAGTGTGTAGGATGAAATGCATGCAACGGAAAGAGATATCATATCTGCCACTGAGAGGACTAAGAAATCATGCCTGGATTTGAACCTTTGCATTTCAGTGGGTAAATAATTAAAAGTGTCTATATTATTTTTGACAGAGTCACTCCAGCCGTAATGAAGTCTCGTGGCCAGACGACGTATTTATGAAGCGCTGTTTAATATTTCAGTGTGAAAGTACCTTGAGAGCTTTCAGTTAGAAACCGTAGCCATAAAAATTAAACACGGCTTAATAGCAGTTCAGGACGCTATTTATTACGGTCCCATAGAAACACCTATGGAGTCCTTGCAATTCTAGAATGATTTAAGAAAGCCTCACAAACCTGCACGCTTTTAATTATTCATCAATAGAATTGCCTGTGTTTTATTTGCATCCCTTCAAATATTAATGCCAATGAGAATAAATCTAAGATAATCCAGCAATATATAAAAATCACACTAATACAAACATTTAATATTCTTACTAAGAACATAAGGGTATGGTGTATTTGCCGAGTTAATGACATGCAAATTGTGTTTGTTTGTTTGTGTGTGTGTTTGAGTGTTTGTGTGTGTGTGTTTGAGTGTTTGAGTATGTGTGTGTTTGAGTGTGTGTGTGTGTGTTTGAGTGTGTGTGTGTGTGTGTTTGAGTGTGTGTGTGTGTGTGGTTATGGTCCCATGCCGTGTTTGACATTAGTGTTAAATAAAGCAGATGGTCAGAGCATCATGTGCCGGCCCTGTCCCTGTGGAGTGCTTCATGTGAGAAAGCCCTGAAATGACCTGCCAAAGGTTTCCCCATGTGTCTCAGTATGAAACACACACCTCACTCGCTTCCTAAGGAACGCCTGGAATAACATTTAAATTTCAGTTTGAGAATTAATTTTAAATGTTTCTTACATATTTCAGGTTGTTACATTTGTTTGACTGTAGTTTATACATATAATTACGCAATTACAAATTTGCTACAAAATATTACATATTTACAGGCTGTATAAATAGCTTTGAATCTGCAAGGTTAATATTTGTATATTTTAATGTCAAGATATTTTTAAAAAATTAACGAATGTTCCTTCTTTCTCTAAAATGGATTAAATTAAATTAATATAAGAGCTTCCTGGATTTCAGAGGTCTGTTTATCATAACGTTTAACAGAGAGGGTGCAAAACATACAAATAAATTATTATAAGTGAATGAACTCTTCACACCAAATAAAACATGCTCCTTGTGGAAATCACCAAAAAGAATCTGAAGTGAACTGAAAGAAATCTTGTGTTGGTTATGCTATTTAATCAAAAGAACCAGATCATGTGTTCTGCCTCAGAGAGAACAGCATGCTGCTGAGCTCTAAAAGAGCACGGTGCTTTGAAGAGGGATTCCCCTCAGCCCCTGAGGATAAAGGCCATGCTGATGCTCAGGCAGACTGAAACGAGCACCCTTGTCTTCCCTCTGTCTGCCAAAAACCTCAGCATCGCGCTCCTGCCTGGTACCTGTTGCCTAGCAACGCTCTTCAAATCCACCCTCCTATCTCTCCGAGAGCCATCTCCCAAAATGTCACTGGCAACACACTGCTCATCCTGTCTCCCTCGAAGCTCAGAGCAGGGGTGTATATATTTTGCAAGGTACAATGCTATGGATGTTACTGCCATAACAGAGATGCTTTAAAATGTCAATCATAAAAGTTTCAAGTGAAAATTGTTTAAAAATGGCTCTTGTTTGGGGGGAAAAAAGTTTGGTTCTTGTTGTTGTGTTTATTCATTTTCAGCTTTTTATTTCATTTCAGGGCATCACTAATAAATTCATTCATTCATTCATTATCTGTAACCCTTATCCAGTTCAGGGTTGCGGTGGGTTCAGAGCTTACCTGGAATCATTGGGCGCAAGGCGGGAATACACCCTGGAGGGGGCGCCAGTCCTTCACAGGGCAACACACAGCGGGAATCGAACCCACAACCTCCAAGTATGTGACTGCGACACTACCTGCTGCGCCACCGTTTACAGATATAAATAATCAGTTTTGATTTAAAGTCATAATGAAATATATCCTCATATTATTGTATAGACAGAACTCTATCTGCATTTTTTTGTAAAAAATTTAAATAAATAAATACAATTCTGCAAACTTTAATCATTATTTTGCCTGACGTATTTAATTACTAAGACGTTCAGTGCTGATTACATATAACAATACAGACATCTGACTGATATTACAGAGAGTATGATGAACATACTGTACACAGTGTGTCCTTGCTAGACCCCTGCCTCACCTCCTCTCTCTCCTTTGAACAACACATATTGTGGAACATGTTTTTGGTCTTAAATCCTAATGGGCTGAAAGGGGATTTGGCAATAAAACTTTGGAGTGAGCGTGGAGGGTATGCTTTGATAGCTTTGACAGCACTGTTTCCTCCAAAACTGAACTCATTGAGCAACCTTCCTTGTTATGCCTTAATTTCGTCACTCTACATTTTAACCCTGGTATTTAGCTTGAGATAAATAAACAGCACATTTTAACCTCGCAGCTCATGCATTTATTTATTTATGTTTCTACCTTAACATTATGAAGCCAGATGCACACTAGGGGTAAATCACCAAAATCTACAATAGAGAGAATGAACAATATTCTGCATCTAAATATGTACAAAGAAAAGTAACATTTCTGTCAGAAGAAAGTCTTGTATCTGCAAAATAATCATGAAAGTTTGACACAAAGTAAAGGCCAGGAGATATGTTCAAATAAACAAATTAAGAAGTAAGTAATAACAAAGAAAGCATAAACACTGCATATATTAATATTCAGAATGTCTTGTATTGGAAAGCGATTATCAAATCTTGATATTCTTGACAAAAAATGTATACATTCATTAATGCAGATAAATGTACAGGGGTTGGACAATGAAACTGAAACACCTGGTTTTAGACCACAATAGTTTATTAGTATGGTGTAGGACCTCCTTTTGCGGCCAATACAGCGTCAGTTCGTCTTGGGAATGACATATACAAGTCCTGCACAGTGGTCAGAGGGATTTGAAGCCATTCTTCTTGCAGGATAGTGGCCAGGTCTCTACGTGATGCTGGTGGAGGAAAACGTTTCCTGACTCGCTCCTCCAAAACACCCCAAAGTGGCTCAATAATATTTAGATCTGGTGACTGTGCAGGCCATGGGAGATGTTCAACTTCACTTTCATGTTCATCAAACCAATCTTTCACCAGTCTTGCAGTGTGTATTGGTGCATTGTCGTCCTGATACACGGCACCGCCTTCAGGACACAGTGTTTGAACCATTGGATGCACATGATCTTACTGCTGCAATGTGGAGTTAATGAAGATTGTCCACCAGGCTGCTCCAATTTAGCCATGAAACCTCCCACACTACAATGACAGGTGTTTCACTTTCATTGTCCAACCCCTGTATATAACAATTACTAACTAATAGTTACTAAAAAATATTAACGTTTTTTCTGGTGTCTTGTTTGTCATATATTAACCCCTGTTGGTCAAATTATAGAGTAGTATAGGGACAATGAAAGCGATTGTAAATGTGATAGTAGTTTAATGTCAGGTTTGGAGTGTGTACCTGTGGAAGTGGCGCTGGCTGAAGGAAAGCCCTGGCTGAATCTGCACTAGCTCCATGGTCTTCACTGGGTTTTTGAAGGGAGCGTCTGAGCTCAGGGCACGAAATGTGCTGAAATCATGCGTCCCAGTCAGCAATGAGCTGGCCTCCTTCATGGCATTGATGTCCAGCTCCCTGTCAGAAGATAGCATAGAGAGGAAATGTCAAATGTAGAAATACATATTTCAAAAATCCCATCTCCATGCACAAGCACTTTATGATAAATGGACCAAGCGTTCACATTTCCCCTTCTTCATACTCTTGTAATTTATGATGAAAACTGTTCATATCGTGGTGCAGCAGGTAGGACCTGCAGGTTGTGGGTTCGATTCCCGCTCCGGGTGAGCCTCTGTGAGGAGTGTGGTGTGTTCTCCCTGTGTCTGTGTGGGTTTCCTCCGGGTGACTGTCTGTGAGGAGTTGGTGTGTTCTCCCTGTGTCTGCATGGGTTTCCTCCGAGTGCTCCGGTTTCCTCCCACAGTCCAAAAACACATGTTGGTGGGTGGATTGGCAACTCAAAAAGTGACCGTAGGTGTGAGTGTGTGTGTTGCCCTCCAGGGTGTATTCCCGCCTTGCGCCCAATGTTTCCAGGTAGGCTCTGGACCCACCGTGACCCTGAATTGGATAAGGGTTACAGATAATGGATGGATGGATGTTCATATCGTACCTTTAACCACCCCTAATATGAATCAAATATGTGTCAGTTATATTTTGAGGCAGTATTATGACTATTAGATATTAGATATTGACTATTATTATTATTTCAGGTGAAAAACCAGAAGGGGGAAGCATCCCTATTCAACACTGTGCTTTTGTGCTCTTGAGCTCAACACACACAAGTCTATAAACGGCTTGTGCATTGCGTGTTATCATTTACAATGAACATTAATTACCACGCGTCGTGGCATTAGAAATGCATTTCACTGCTGATGTAGGTCTGATGTCTTCATCCAGACAGTGAGGGTGTTAAACGGCATTAAGGCAAATCAGGTTGTGACGTGACGGAAGCCAGAATAAAGGAATAAATTGAAGAAGATTCACAGAAGCATATCTAGAACATGGATGATGATTATGAATGAGAAGGGGCGGGGTGAATGTGTGAGTGTAAGAAGAGAGGAAGAGAGAGAGAGAGAAGGAGAGAAACAGAGCAAGAGACATGTGTGGGTGTTATGCGTCACAATAAGCCTGCAGCTTATCTTGCCCTACTTTCAGCCAAAAAGTAAAAAAGAGAGGAGAAAAAAAAAGGACCGTATTAAATCTTCACGCATCACCCTCTGAGATGAGGCATGGTGCAAAAAGGCTTTTCCCAATCTCCCATCATCCTTCACTGCAAAAATATACACTGAATTTACTTGATTCAAATGTGTACGATATTTCCACATGAATACAACACATCCACCCAATTTCGTCTCTGGGTTTACTTACTTTTGACAACAACTGTGTCCATGTAATGTATGTTATTCATGTGGAAATAGTACACTTTTGAAAAGAGTAAAGCCGGAGCATGAAGATTTTCCGCCCGCTGCCCCCACTATCCTCCTTCTTCACTTTGGCAGACCCATATCTTTTAGTTTGGCCCTAATTCATAATTGCTTGTATGTGTTTATAATTAATGTGCCATTGCTTCTTGATGCCAAAGTCTGCTGTTCTAATTCATGCTTTGAGACTTGGGGCTTGAAAGGCATAGGCCTGGAGCTCCAACTCTGCAGCAAAAAAGAAGAAAAAAAAAACACACTGAAAGAAGTCAACTGGATTCGAACATGTACATCATTTCGACATTAATAAAACATTTTCAAACTACACAATTACATTTGCCAAAAGTAAGTAAACTGAAAACCTTCAGGCAATGTTTTATTAACACGAATATAATGCACATATTTGAATCAAGTGAAGTCAGAGCATTGCATTTTCAATGTAGGAGCAGTCCTGCAGGCATTAGGCTACAGAGCATGAGCAGGGTGTAGGAGATGGGTGGGTGGGTGGGGGGTACTTACATGTTTTGTAATGCCCAGCATAGATCCTTCTCTGTTATGGGCATTTCTGAGTGATGCGAGATTCTTGTGGCCATGCGGTACACGTAAGTTCTAGATGTGGCGAGATAGCGTGCATGGAAGTCATTTGGCACGCGGTAGGCTTTTGTGATTCTGTTCCAAAGAGAATACATTTACAATTACAACAAATACATTAGAAATATCTGAAGCCAACACTCAGTGGCTTCAATTAGTGACTTTCATCCTCATTCATTCATTGTCTGTAAGTGGTTATCCATTTCAGGGTCGCGGTGGGTCCAGAGCCTCCCGGGAATCATTGGGCGCAAGGCAGGAATACACCCTGGAGGGGGCGCCAGTCCTTCACAGGGCAACACAGACACACTCATACATTCACTTAACACTCACATCTACGGTCACTTTTTGAGTCGCCAATCCACCTACCAACGTGTGTTTTTGGACTGTGGGAGGAAACCGGAGCACCCGGAGGAAACCCACGCAGACATAGGGAGAACACACCAACTCCTCACAGACAGTCACCCGGAGGAAACCCACGCAGACATAGGGAGAACACACCAACTCCTCACAGACAGTCACCCGGAGGAAACCCACGCAGACACAGGGAGAACACACCACACTCCTCACAGACAGTCACCCGGAGGAACCCTACGCAGATACAGAGAGAACACACCACACTCCTCACAGACAGTCACCCGGAGGAAACACACGCAGACACAGAGAGAACACACCACACTCCTCACAGACAGTCACCCGGAGGAAACCCATGCGGACACAGGGAGAACACACCACACTCCTCACAGACAGTCACCCGGAGGAAACCCACGCAGACACAGGGAGAACACATCAAACTCCTCACAGACAGTCACCTGGAGGAAACCCACACGGACACAGGGAGAACACACCACACTCCTCACAGACAGTCACCCGGAGCGGGAATCTACCCCACAACCTCCAGGTCCCTGGAGCTGTGTGATTGCGACACTACCTGCCAGGCCACCATGCCGCCCTTGTAGAATATAATCCCATCAAAATATTCTAACTCATTGAAAGTCGTTCAGATAAATATTTAAATAAGATGTTTCATTGGGTGTCACTGGTTATTTTAAAGTACACTTTAGTTCAGAATGAATTAATGAAGTGAGGTCTATATAATGGATGACATTATTGATCACCAGGCAAAGACTCTGGGGAACAAACTCCCTGTTAACAGCCTTCATTTAATAACACACATTGATCCAACAGTAGGAAAGATCATTTCTCTTAAGCCTTTCTGTTGTACAAAGCATACTTGTAAATATGACAGGAACATGATGTACCATGATCTGGGTACAGTTCCAAGTGCACATAAAATTGCAAGCTGGGACTGCATGACTCAACACATATAAATAAAACCTAGATATGTGTAAGACTCTGCTGAGGAAATGTTCTGTTGCACCTCTAATACATCTCTAATACAATATGTAAAGTGTTTACTGCAAATGTTGCCAAGTACGCCATTGATGGTCTTCATCATAATGATTATTCCATGCATTTAAGCTGCTGAGCGTCCTCCAGGACTCACACAATAGCTTTCACTCTACATTAAACATTTATACAACACAATCCCATGAGGCCTTATGAAAAGACCTGACACCAGACCCCCCCCCCTACCCACACACACACACACACACACACAAACACAATCTCCTTTATGTCACAAGAGTAAAGAGGTGGACCACATTATTACCTTCTATGGGGTTTCTATTGAGAAAACAATGAGAGTTTGAATGTGGGGCTACTATCTGAGAGCTTGTTGACATTGCACTCATCTACTTGAATGAAATTGAAGTGCTTTCATAAAGTCATCATCTGAAAGCTTTTCTCTGAATAAACCACATGGTGCATGGGGATGTAAGCAAATCAGCTGGTGCCAGGTATTCGCATTTTTTAAAGCAATATCTGGGTTTGATTATTGTTGAACAATCATTCTCACAGTCAATACATGTGTTTGTTCTGTATCTCCCAGTCTTCACTAAGGTACATCTCCTTCTTTAATCTTGGTGTCCTAAAAAAAAAGTGAAATAAACATGGCCTGAATACAAACAAGCATCATTAAAGTTTTAAAGCGTCTTTAGACCTCGTGAGCATTTTGGATTTGAAGGGTCTGATGAGAGACTTGTGGCCCACTGGCCCAAATGCCCTTCTGCTCTGATGGAGCGATGAAGCAGGACCGCTTCCAAACCAATCTGAAAATAATCTGTATATGCAACAGCTGGAGCCTTGGTTTGTTGTCACTACAGTTCACTACAGATTATAGGTGCATTTCATATGAATCTTGTAACACACTTGTTTTTATTTGTGAAAAACAATTTAAAGACATTGTTTGATACGGGATAAAAACATTTCACTCAGATTCATTTAATAATTAAAATGTCAGTGTAACATTTTACAGTACAGGGGTTGGACAATGAAAGTGAAACACCAGTCATTGTAGTGTAGGAGGTTTCAGGGCTAAATTGGAGCAGCCCGGTGGCCAATCTTCATTAACTACACATTGCACCAGTAAGACCATGTGCATCCAATGGTTCAAACATTGAGTCCTGAAGGCGGTGCCGTGTATCAGGACGACAATGCACCAATACACACAGCAAGACTGGTGAAAGATTGGTTTGATGAACATGAAAGTGAAGTTGAACATCTCCCATGGCCTGCACAGTCACCAGATCTAAATATTATTGAGCCACTTTGGGGTGTTTTGGAGGAGAGAGTCAGGAAACGTTTTCCTCCACCAGCATCACGTAGTCACCCGGCCACTATCCTGCAAGAAGAATAGCTTCAAATCCCTCTGGCCACTGTGCAGGACTTGTATACGTCATTCCCAAGACGAACTGGCGCTGTATTGGCCGCAAAAGGAGGCCCTACACCATACTAATAAATTATTGTGGCTAAAACCAGGTGTTTCACTTCCATTGTCCAACCCCTGTACATATCAATACAGATGTCACAAGGATTTTAGGGAAAGGAGAATATGGGCCCTTTAAATTCGACCGACGTATGCCATTCTTGACCTAAATCTCATATTTTTAAATGTGACGTCTCCTTCAGGAAGCAGTCCACTTCCTATCCCGACAACACAGCTCTGTGATGAGCTCATTTTACCGACTGACAGAAAGTCTGGAGAAAGTTTGCGAATTTCCTCCAAACTAACTTCACTGCAAGGAGTAACAGATTACCTTTTGGGTTTGGTATGGAATCATCCTTTAAAACTCTGACATCATGTCTTAGAGGCTGTAAGTCCATGTTGGGACACTGCCCTTGACCAGAAACTGCCTAAAACACTGCTCTGCCCCACAGTGGGCAGTCGGTCAGAGCTGCAGGGTTTTAGTGTAGTAAAGAGCAATCCCTCGCTTGGTATTAAACATTCACTAGGCGCTTTGCTGCTAACAGGAACACTGAATAAAACATTAGCAGAGCTGGCATGTGCACCCAAACCTCATGACAGCAGCAAGAACGACTCCAAGTCAGAACACAGCAGCAACAAAAATTTTATGTGAGCTTTGAGAAGCAAACTATGGCTTGTAAAAGAACTAGGCTAGGAGCCCCTAAATATACTTTTTGTACAACTTGCTTGACCAGTCTCTTAACAGAATACTCTGGTACTTTTCCACCCGTGTCAAACTTATGTATAGGTCTCATATTTTTGATTACCTTAGGATGCTATTGGCTGGACATTTTTGCTTATTGTACTAATCTCAGCCCAGCAGTGATACTGAGGGGCCAATAATTCCCACCCTGTTGTGGACTGTCAGGGGTCCTGACCATTGTAGAACAGGGAGAAAGAGGGCAAACAAAGTATGCAGAGCAACAGATGTGCTGCAGTCTGTAACAGTACAACTACACTGTGCTCCTGTATGATCAGTTGAGCTGAGAGTATTGACAGTGAATGCAGAAAGATTGTGATTTTCTGATGATTGGTGTTGATTAAATTCACTGTAGACAGAATATTACACTTCAGAGACAGCCTTATCTTAGAAAAGCTTAACACAGAACCTCTTACCTGATGGGCTCTGGTTTTAAAAAGAAGTTCAAGGCCTCTGTCAGGACTTTTTCTGTAAAGGGTGGCTTGTCTGCCTTTCGCACAAGGTCCAGATGTGCAGAGTTACAGAGAGCATGCACCCCAGTGTCCGTTCGGCTGGAGATAGACAGTGACACCTCATTTAGTGGCTTTAGTCTTTTCACTGCATTCTACCGGGAAAAGAAAAACAATTGGAGTTTGAAAGAGAAATTTGAGTTTTTAATTCCAACTATTAAACACACTGACATTTTAAATCTATTTTTAAATCTACCTTAAATTGTCACGTGGACCCTGTGTCTTTGACAAAAACCTATAATCTGTATTTTACCGTAGGGCGGCACGGTGGCGCAGCAGGTAGATGTCGCAGGGGCCAGGAGGTTGTGGGTTCGATACCCGCTCCGGGTGACTGTCTGTGAGGAGTGTGGTGTGTTCTCTCTGTATCTGCGTGAGTTTCCTCCGGGTGCTCCGGTTTCCGCCCACAGTCCAAAAACACACGTTGGTAGGTGGATTGGCGACTCAAAAGTGTCCGTAGGTGTTAGTGTGTATGTTGCCCTGTGAAGGACTGGCGCCCCCTCCAGGGTGTATTCCCGCCTTGCGCCCAATGATTCCAGGTAGGCTCTGGACCCACCGCGACCCTGAACTGGATAAGGGTTACAGATAATGAATAAATGAATGAATGAATGAATGTATTTTACTGTAAATGGCTGAGAGAGTTGAAGCAGAATGTTAAAGCTCTTTTTCAAATGAGAGGAAGACTGCATGTCTTGGGTAATGCCAAGAGAATATGAAACCTGCTCAAAGACATTTAACCTGCTTGCAAACTATAGGGAGTAATTCAAATGAAGGGTCAGCAAAGACTTTCTAACATTTATGTAAACAAACATTTTTGAATGGCTGCAGTGTTAAACTGCTATGACTCCACATGCATTTTAATTTAAATAGTATATAGATTAATTTACTACATTTTGCTGCTTGACACAAAGGGACAATTGGCTGTTGTCATTTTCCATGATGTATCTGGCAAATATAATTAAATTTACTCCAATCTAGGAAACAATGAATCTGTTGAGTGACATTTTTTAAATGTGGCTCTTTTTATTGCAGAAAAAAATATGGCAATCTCGTACAACCCTGCATGGCTCTGATTTTTTAAAATCACCTGTATTTAGCTGTTGTTTGTTTTGTATTAGTGTTAATATTTTATTTGCATGTGTCTGTCATAAATTTAGGTTAAACAACAGTTTATTTCAAGGTTTCTTAACCACTTTTTTAATGTGATAGCTATAAGGCTATAAACTACTGAAATCCATAATGACTTTTGTTTCTATATAAAAACACGTCAACAACTGACTATATTAAACTGTATTATATTGTTTATAAAAAGTCTTTGAGGTTGAAATACAGACTAAAAACCCCTGAAACACTGGCCATCATTTATTTATCGAAAGCATCATTCGGTCAAAGCTACACTGGTGTGAGAGAATAAAACAAAGGAAAAAGCTATCTGTACAAGATACACATTAAAGAGAGAATCATTCATTCATTCCATCCATCCATCCATTATCTGTAACCGCTTATTCAGTTCAGGGTCGCGGTGGGTCCAGAACCTACCTGGAATCATTGGGCGCAAGGCAGGAACACACCCTGGAGGGGGCGCCAGTCCTTCACAGGGCAACACACACACATCCACACACCTACGGACACTTGAGTCGCCACTTCACCTACTAAGTTTGTTTTTGGACTGTGGGAGGACAACGGAGCACCTGGAGGAAACCCACGCAGACACAGGGAGAACACACCAAACTCCTCACAGACAGTCACCCGGAGGAAACCCACGCAGACACAGGGAGAACACACCACACTCCTCACAGACAGTCACCCGGAGGAAACCCACGCAGACACAGGGAGAACACACCACACTCCTCACAGACAGTCACCCGGAGGAAACCCACGCAGACACAGGGAGAACACACCACACTCCTCACAGACAGTCACCCGGAGGAAACCCACGCAGACACAGGGAGAACACACCACACTCCTCACAGACAGTCACCCGGAGGAAACCCACGCAGACACAGGGAGAACACACCACACTCCTCACAGACAGTCACCCGGAGGAAACCCACGCAGACACAGGGAGAACACACCACACTCCTCACAGACAGTCACCCGGAGGAAACCCACGCAGACACAGGGAGAACACACCACACTCCTCACAGACAGTCACCCGGAGGAAACCCACACAGACACAGGGAGAACACACCACACTCCTCACAGACAGTCACCCGGAGGAAACCCACGCAGACACAGGGAGAACACATCACACTCCTCACAGACAGTCACCCGGAGGAAACCCACGCAGACACAGGGAGAACACACCACACTCCTCACAGACAATCACCCAGAGCTGGAATCGAACCCAACTTCCAGGTCCCTGGAGCTGTGTGACTGCGACACTACCTGCTGCACCACCGTGCTGCCCTAAAGAGAGAATCAGCATAAGGGAAACATTTACAGCAAATGTGTCTACTAATCTACTAATTTCATAAATTAATCCAGCCATAACATAGGGTACAGATAATGCAGCCAATACATTTGAATACACACAAATCCTTGTGTTGAATACAGAGTGTGTGGCTTTGGGAATCAGCAGTGCACCGTTTTATTTTCTGTCTCTTGCTGCTGTAGAAACGCATGTAAATGTTTAGTTTGGTGAGGACTGATGATTGCTTGGTTCGTTTGAACAGGATACATAATCAAGTGGGACTTGGCATTAAACACCTCCATCAGTCACCGGTCCAGCAGAGCTGCGTTTTGGTTTGTACTGGTATGTTTTATTAGAACTATTGCAAATCCACTGGGACCAGGACAAAGCACCCAAGGAGGCTATGACCCCTGGGTTAAAAATCCCTGGCTTATGTAGCCTATATAGGAAAAAATAAATGTGCAGAGATCGTTCTGAGTTACTTTCTCTGCTAAAACTCAAACAGATGTATTCCTGTCTCTTTCACTAATTCTCTAAGTACTTGAAGAGGTGTTTTGAGGACAGAGCTCCACTTATCTGATGATTCTCTGTCAGAATAAACAGATACTTGGCTTGTGTCTCACTGGCGTTTGATACAAAGGGAATATGGTTTCTGTCAATGAGAACGTTCATAAACTGCATGGACCAGCGATCACAGGAACCTGCCGAGATCTGACTCTGCGCTTTTCTAATCATCTTTTATTCCCAAAGAGCCCCAGACTCTTAAGCAAACATGATTTCAGTAATCATCTCCAATATTCAGTATGCCAACATTCTGCGCCCATATGGTACTGCACCACAAACACAATTAGGTCCTGGCACAGTATGATCTCCCTTCCTTTTTCATATGAAGATACGTTTGCTGTTGGATTCGAGTCTCCTCTTTGAGGTGGTCAGCACATTTCTGAAATTTCTGTCCCACAGCTTAACACATTTGGCTAAGCATGGCCTCTGTGCCTCACACACACTTGAAGACCAGCCAAGAGACCACTTGAAAGAGACCTAGTGCCTTGCCAACAGGAAAAGCATATGCATGCAACCATCAGTGGTTTTTCTCATTCCAAAAGAATTGTGCATTTATGCATAATGGCAGTGGATGGAGAAGAAGGCAGATGTTGTAAGTCGTTTATCTCGTTGGTCATTCTGGATGCCGAAAAAAGGGAATAAAGGGCTGTAAAACAACCACATCTTACAGCTGCGATCCAGTACAGAATGACAAACATATGACCAACAGATTTTTTTCTTGTTAAAATAAAGTGACATGGCAGCCTCCCACTAGCCGACACAATCTGGATAGATCTAATCCTGAATATTAATATTAATTCTCACTATTATAAATATTTTATTAATGAGAACAATTATAAACATAACTCTTTTCCCAAATTAATAACTAAAGTTGATTTCTTCTTAATGGAACCTTTTACACCTTTCTTTATTGACTGTAATAGTTTAATAGCTTATTGCTGTCAGTGTGAGTTATCAGAGCTTCTTTTATATTATCTTTGGCTCTTATTTTCTGTAAAGCCCCTGGATTCTCTGGACTCAGTGCAGCCATGATCAAAATAAAGCAGCTGCAGAATATAAATGAATTGTAGTCTGTGTATAACATACCAGTTTATTCATGACATCCACTGTTTTATTTTTATCATTTCTGTAACATTATAGTTGTAGAATTAATGTTGCTATTATATCAAAAGGAAACAAACTCTATTCTTTTTGTTTAAAAGCCCTTAAACTGACCTCTAAGTGGTTCTGGACCCCCTCCACTGCCTGGTGGGCTGGAGCCTTCATCACACCACTGTAAGGAGAATGACTGATTATACTGAGGGGATTGTAATCTTCATAGTATGTTCCATTAAACGTTACAACAAAGCATTTTTCCCAGAGGTGTGTGTGACACAGACCTGTATTTGGAACCGAGGTACTGAAAGAAGATCAGATAACGAGTACTCTTAGGCTGCATGATTTCTTTATTTTAAGCAGAACTATGGGTTTACTGTTAAAATGCACATTAAATGGAAAGGTCTAACGAACAAGACTTAACAGAAGTAAACTCCATAAGACTAGCTGCTCAAACCCATTAAGGGGAGGTCTGCATCCGAAATCTCCAGCACGACTACTACACTCAACCTCAGGGAGTGTTATGTTCTCCATGCTGAATGAAGAATCGTGGACCTTGGGCTGTCCCTGCGATGCCTGTGCAAAAAAAAGAAGATTCCGATTTTTTGAGTAAATATAATGAACCTATTCGGACAGCAAACATGTAAAAAAACTGTCACATATCTATGCGTTTAATTAATTATTAATCGTTCCTGCTGTAATGGAACTCGTAGTGCAGCAGACATAAGGCATTTCTTAATATAGCCAGTACGTTAAGCGAATAGACCAATTTCTGGACCTTCAGCAGTAAAGTTCCCGCCCTCTTATGGGAGCTGTGATTCTACTCGTATTCCGCACCCAGCGATTTGATTGGCTAATACGACGGACAACTTTGAATTATTCACCAATCAGAGTGCGAATCCAAACGCTGTGAGGCGGAGCTCATCTAAAAACTGGTGGGAAATGAGCACAAGCTCAGGATTAGCCTCGTATGAAAAATATAGCCATTTTGATGTTAAGTAATTTATTGTACCAACTTAAGTAGGAGTAAACATCCAGGAGTCCAATGTGGGTTTTATTTACAATACAAAACATTATTTAATAAATTTAATAAAAACATGATTTGATCCTCATTGTTAGGAAAAAATAAGTAAATATTTATACAAAATAAAATTGTTTTAAAAGTCTCCAGGGCGGCACTGTGGCGCAGCATGTAGTGTCGCAGTCACACTGCTCCAGGGACCTGGAGGTTGTGGGTTTGATTCCCGCTCCGGGTGACTTTGAGGAGTGTGGTGTGTTCTCCTTGTGTCTGCGTGGGTTTCCTCCGGGTGCTCCAGT
This sequence comes from Hoplias malabaricus, assembly GCF_029633855.1. NCBI lineage: Eukaryota > Metazoa > Chordata > Actinopteri > Characiformes > Erythrinidae > Hoplias > Hoplias malabaricus. Next base: position 40,092,171 of record NC_089804.1, read on the forward strand.
TTCCTCCCATGGTCCATAAACACACGTTGGTAGGTGGATTGGCGACTCAAAAGTGTCCGTAGGTGTGAATGTGTGAGTGTGTGTTGCCCTGTGAAGGACTGGCGCCCCCTCCAGGGTGTGTTCCCGCCTTGCACCCAATGATTCCAGGTAGGCTCTGGACCCACCGTGACCCTGAACTGGATAAGCTCTTACAGATAATGAATGAATGAATAAAACTCTCCAATGCCAAGTGTTGGCTAGAGCCCCAACATTGGTTTGTGTTTCTCTCTGGATTGAAACTTAATCCAGTACCTCTGGATGATTTGGAGTGGCATTTATAAGCCAGAAAATATTTTTTTTTTTACTGCAGCAAATGGTGAGGATGGGGGTGGGCGACGACTACTATCACTAACCTTGATATCAAAAGATATGTTAGATAATCAGTTGTCCACAAACTACACAGGCCCCTATAATGTGTAGTATGATTACTGCATCAAGTTTATTTTAAAACATGAGAGGGAAAGGGGGAATAGTAGTTTTATGAGTGATGATATTCCCTTGCCTTTATCTCTCCAAACAGAGCACCGCAAAGTATCTATGAGCCGGTTTTTCGTTTTATGATCCCTAACTTATGATGGCAGTTTGTGGACGGTCCCTAAACCGAGCGCCGGTGATGAACTGAAGCTGAGTGTGCGTGTATGAGCTGAGTGTGTCAGTGTCACTGTGTGTTCAGAAGACTACACCAGTTCTCCAGCTTGATAAACTACTGCTTTAAACTACGCACAAGCGGACAACAGAGTGGGCGATGAGTTTAAATATCTGACTGGAACAGGATTAAAAAGCCAACATGACGGTGGATTTTGAGGAATGTATCAAAGACTCACCGCGGTTCAGGTAAGAATTAAAGACTGGAGCTCTGGACTGAACCTCTGCTTTACAACCGCTACAGTTTGACTGGGTTTTCAGTGAGGTTTATACTTAAAACACACAGACACTGCTTACATGTTGGTTACAAATGGCTGCTAATGAATATAAGCCTATTTTTTTTGCCGTGTCGTTCGTGTCTCTCAGTTTGAGCTCTTATTAAGGTTCAGTGCTGTTATAACTATAAACGTACAAAAAAGCGTTATTATCACATCTTTATTTATCTGAGCGTGTTTGTAAATAGTGGTCTGTTTCGTTTAAAATAAAAATAAATATTTAACCTCGTGTTCACCAAAACCAGTTGAATTCTCACTGTTGGGGGACTCCTTGATTATCAACCTTCTAACACACCTCGGGTAAAAGTCTCGTAAGGCTATTCAATCTTAAACTGTAAAGCTTTATAATCCATAATTCATTCATTGGGGGAAGTTAAAAGTCGCACGGACACATGTTTGAAACCTCAGACGAGTCTTGTCTCGCCAAAGCCGTGTATTTAGTGCGGATGGCAATGTTTTCTGTAAAACACCCGTTTTGCGGCAAGCTTTATTATTTGCGCTATGATTGGCTATTGGTTAAGGTAACTTAACCAATCAGCTGTTAGAGTTTCTCGTGAGTATGCCCCAGCAGCCAATTACAGCGCAGAGAGGCGGGCATTTGTGGAATACAGGTGTCAAATAAAAATAACGTACAGGGGGCGTTGCTTGCTCCATCTGATCTTAAAGGCTAAGCACCACTTAATGGACCTCCATGAATATTTCATATTATTTTAGTTACTGTCACATATAAGTATGAATTAAAATGAAAATAGCATGCTTAATTTGCTTTAAAACTGACAATTTTATTAAATTGACGGAAAAACCCGAGCTCCCTACGAAAATTCTCGAACGCAACCGTGACGTCACTGGTGGACAAAAGCTGAACAACATCGCGGTAAAACATCGTTATGACTGACTGTTATGACAGTATCTAGCTAGCTAAATAACCCACATTATTCATGACAATAGCCTAGCAATAAGCTAAACTCAAATTTAGAGGTACCGTTATTCTTGTAAATGTGATCGAAGTCGAACTCGAATTCATCCGACACTATAAACCTCCGTAATGCAGCTACGTAGCCGAGTATAATCTGAGCCACCGAGTTTAGCAAGTCAAGCTAACGTTAACTAACACCAACTAAAACAGTCCAACGGTTTTTTAAACCTTATTCCTTGAATTAGTAAGAAACACAAGTTAGGAACTCAAATTCCACTGTAATTATTTGTTAGACACTTTCATATCGCTGGTGCTTAGTCTTTAATATCATAGTGAAGTTAAAAGGCTCATATCATGTAAAACCGAAATGTTCTTGATTTTTTATGTAGGATATATATATATATGACAACTGTGCAGAGATAACGGCCTGTTTTCACTGTATTTCTAAGGTCATTAAAACAAAAGATATATAGTATCCAGCCTACAGCAGTATAGTCTTGCTCATTCACATCAAAGGAAGAAGTGTATGTGCTTACACAGTAGTTATACATTGTGCTGTCATCCTGTGTGAATATGGTCATGCGAAAATCTATATATGACAGTTTCGGTACATAAAACCACGCACAGTTTGTAAATACATTTCAAGAGAAATGTAGTGTATAGGCCCTTTAATAGTGTTGCCCAAGAACGCTGTGTGGGTTTGTAATAACATCACCATTACATTGCATTTAGATTATAGGCTATGAACATACCAGTTGTTTTCAAACGCAGGGTGTGTTGAATGTCACAGACAGAAGTGTGAAACTGAAGAGTTCAGTGGTGAGGAACTCCTACTCTCAGTCCACTTCTTAACAGCTTTGACAAATGATGTGTTTGAAACATGACACAACAGACACAAATAGAAAAACCTTTTAAAACACATTTTTTGTGGTTTATTGTAGTTCTGCAGCAAGCACATGTCTTCATTATCAAACCACACAATAGAGCCACACAAAACATGTTTCCAATTATGGAGTGTTTTCTCTCATGAACATTGTAGAGGAGAGGTCTTGAGGTGAGATCATTCTTTAGCCTCATTTAAATGTAATAGCTTTGTGGCTCATATTTCCTGAACACAAAGGACTTGTTTATCAAACTTTGCAGAGAGAGAGAGAGAGAGTACTGAGGTAGGAACAGTGGTAGACTTTGATATCCCTATTAATTTGGCAAGATACTGAATTTAGATCAGATTTCCAACTATGAAGTGATGGATAAATATGTTTAAATAAATTTAAGCATAAATATGTGCTGTTAGCAGTGTCCATGTTAGTCTCCCTGTGTCTGCGTGGGGTTCCTCCGGGTGACTGTCTGTGAGGAGTGTGATGTGTTCTCCCTGTGTCTGAGTGGATTTCCTCCGGGTGACTGTGAGGAGTGTGGTGTGTTCTCCCTGTGTCTGCGTGGGGTTCCTCCGGGTGACTGTCTGTGAGGAGTGTGGCGTGTTCTCCCTGTGTCTGCGTGGGTTTCCTCCGGGTGACTGTCTTTGAGGAGTGTGGTGTGTTCTCCCTGTGTCTGCGTGGGTTTCCTCCAGCTTACTGTCTGTAAGGGGTGTGGTGTGTTCTCTCTGTGTCTGCGTGGGTTTCCTCCGGGTGACTGTCTGTGAGGAGTGTGGCGTGTTCTCCCTGTGTCTGCGTGTGTTTCTTCCGGGTGACTGACTTTGAGGAGTGTGGTGTGTTCTCCCTGTGTCTGCGTGGGTTTCCTCCAGCTTACTGTCTGTAAGGGGTGTGGTGTGTTCTCTCTGTGTCTGTGTGGGTTTCCTCCGGGTGACTGTCTGTGAGGAGTGTGGTGTGTTCTCCCTGTGTCTGTGTGGGTTTCCTCCAGGTGACTGTCTGTGAGGAGTGTGGTGTGTTCTCTCTGTGTCTGCGTGGGTTTCCTCCGGGTGCTCCGGTTTCCTCCCACGCTCCAAAAACACACGTTGGTAGGTGGATTGGTGACTCAAAAGTGTCCGTAGGTATGTGTGTGTGTGTCTGTGTTGCCCTGTGAAGGACCGGCGCCCCCTCCAGGGCGTATTCCTCCCTTGCGCCCAATGATTCCAGGTAGGCTCTGGACCCACTGCAACCCTGAACTGGATAAGGGTTACAGATAATGAATGAATGAATAATTATAGATTTAGTCTTACGACTAATAAGATGAAGACTCATAATGGAGGCAGACAGACTGGACTAAACCTACTGATATCCCCCTTTCTCTGTTATTCTTTCTAACCCATGTGCAAGTTACCCCTAAGTTTGTCAAACACGGTCTGTTTCTGTTTCCTCTTCCTAGCAGAAATCTAGGTATGATTTATTCCCCTTAACTCAAGGGCATTTAGACTTGGCTGCATAACTCTTCTGGACTTTGGAGCGTCCGCTGATGTCTTTCGGGTGGTGAGTGATATTTGGAGCCAGACCTCCTTCGTTCAGTAAGGTCTTCCAGCCAAAGGGGGTCCTCTGGATACCAGTAGGGAGGTCATGTAGATGCGACTCTCCATGGGGAGGTTGCATATTCTGGGCTGGGCTCCAACATACGCCATCCTTCTGATGCATTAAAGCTGACATAAACCAGGGACTGGAGGCCTAACTCTCCTAAAAAGCCATTTGGCATCTAAATGAGGTAAAGACATTACCAGGGAGTTGATGAAATGGTATCAAGGTGAATTACGGCCATATGTATGGAGCCACAAACTGCATAGATGGGATGTTTCATTGACATCAATAGATAAGTCCACATCCTTTGAGTCCCTTAGAAAATAACCTCTAATTCCTTGCTATTAGCATGATTTAGCAGCTATTTCTGGATCTGAAGACCACACACACACACACACACACATATTTAGTTGGAAGCTTGGCAGCTTTACCTCTGTGTCTCTACTGAGTTCACAGGAATCATCATGAAGATGTATTTACTCATGTTACATATTTACTCATACTCTTATTCTCTTTCCTCAAACCCATACAGGTTTACCTTTCCCAGCCATTCTCTCTCTCTCTCCCTCTGTCTATGCCATCTGGATTAAAATGACCTGAGTTCACAGAGTGTAATGTGTATAACAATATCATATAGGCTCTACAGAATACAGCAGATTAGGATTATCATGTACTTTCAGCTCTGAATTGCAAAGATCTGCAAATCTGGGCAGTAAAATGACTACATTTTATATATAATCTACAAATAAAATGCTGTACTCAATAACAGAATCACATGGGATCACACAAAAAGCTCAGGTTCTACATGCACTTTTTACCATGGCCGGTGTGGACGTGCATGTGCTGTCATTTTAACCAAAAGGTAAAGGATTGTTCTCTATACTCACATAGGTGCTGTGGGAGTGAACACTGCCACTTGTGAAAAGCTTTCTAACAATGGTGTCAATGCATCATTCAGCACCTGTTTCCAGTTAATTCACTTTCAGTGCAAGAACCTTCATGAATATCTCGACATGTTGTGAGGCCCTGGAGCTGCATGAACATGTTGATGGACAGATAGGTTTCTGCAGCAGTTGTGTAATGCTGTGGAATTAGGCTCTGAGAAGGAATGCTTTAGTTAGCTCTTCCCACACACTGCTTGTCACCTGATGAACTGCTGGAGGTATATAAACTCGTACCTGCAAGTCTAAACCTGTGAGAGGAGAGACTCACCAGGGTGTAGCATGGTGAGATTATTTACGCTGGGTATTAGGAAGCCGACATGTGCTATTCTAATCTGTGTTCTTTTGTATTTGGTTTTGGGCATAAAGAAAAATATACAAAAATCTTTTACCAAAAGTACACCACTGTTCTCTGTGAACTCTGGTGAAACCAAGAGCTCCAAAGCCACTGGGTTTTTCCTCAGATTCAAAAATTGGAACGATAAAATGCATGCAAATCTAACACTCCTGGGCATTGTTTACTTTTCAGCTGTTACAGAGAAGACCTGGTGACATTCCAGAGAAACGGATAGCTGCCACAACTTAATGAGGTTTCCGGTCTTGTGTTCACCCTGTGTCTGCGTGGGTTTCTTCCGGGTGACTGTGAGGAGTGTGTTGTGTTCACCCTGTGTCTGCGTGGGTTTCTTCCGGGTGACTGTCTGTGAGGAGTGTGTTGTGTTCACCCTGTGTCTGTGTGGGTTTCCTCCGGGTGACTGTCTGTGAGGAGTGTGGTGTGTTCTCCCTGTGTCTGCGTGGGTTTCCTCCGGGTGACTGTCTGTGAAGAGTGTGGTGTGTGCTGTGATAAAAGGCAAGTTAAACATAGGTTTACTTACGTTGGCATTTTGCCGATTACAAAAACAACCCTTTAAAACGTTTACATATTAGTTAGTCTTAAGATGGATACTATTTTTTTCCCACAAAGTATGTTTTCCTTTTTCCCATTTCTTTACATTTCTTTCTTTCTTTCTCTCTCTCTAACACACACACATGCACACATCCTTGCCATAAACCGCTTCTGAACCATGACCTTTGGCAACCTCTTCTGAAACAAAAGCAGACAAGCTGTTGTACTCATGCATGCACAAAGACAAGTAACCCAAATCTTGTCACCCCACCTTGCGTGCATTTTCAGACACGTCAATGCATTCTTTAGAGGACTTTTGCATTAAAACAGTACAAAGAATAGACATTCATCGCTGAATCTCTTACTTCCGACGAGATTTACACGGCTTTCAGAGCGGATAAAGCACACCCAGTAATAAAACAGTCCACGGAAGATGAAAACCTGCCTCATCCTTGTTCTGCACTTTCACTAGCCAGCTCCAATGACTGTGTACTGTCTGTTTGGTTGCCATGGTTACAGGAAACTGCCACTTTACTTCCCCCCCCAGCTGCCCACGGCGGAGGGAAACAGACAGAGATGAGGGTTGCGACCCCAAGACGGACACGACATATGTTTCTAATAAATGCAGTTTCCTAATTGACACACTGGAATGTGTGCGAAGAATGTATGGTTTATACAGCCTTTGTGCTGGACTTGTGTTGCCCACAACTTTGCCTTTGCGTTTCTTGTAATCGTCTAAAATTAAGGATATTTATAGGTAGTTTGATCCCATTTGTTGCAGTAACAGCTTCTACTCCAGACCAGATTTGGAATATTTTAGTGAGTATTTGACCAGTGTGGTTGGGTATTGATATGTTTTGGATCCCATGTGGATAATAGAACAGAAAATGAGGTGCCTGAGGGGTTGGCACCCTTTTAGCCCACGTTTGACAGTGAACATGGCGATGTTAACTCATGCGCAGCTTCTCCAGAGCATCCGACTTCATTTCATGTTCTTTACAGAGATTAAACAAACGGTATATGTATGATATTCATTCATTCATCTTCTGTGACCACTTCCTCCTTATTGGAGTCGCAGTGGGTCCTGAGCCTGCCCAGAATCTTGGGGTCCAGGCAGGAACACACCCTGGATATGGCACCAGTAAATCACTCCCAGGCATTCACATATTCACCATGTGTTTTGTTTTGTCACCAAAAAAAATACAAATGTATAGCCTTTAATAACATGTGACACGGCTGGTTTACTGTTACATCGTCCATTCTAAATGTGTAAAGAAATGTCATACTTTCTTCATGCTCAATCTCTATGGAATCTCCCATCATTAGCTCCATCAGGTGCGTGTTCCAGGATGTGTCCCCTTTCCAAGCTGACCTTTTCAGGTGATGAATAAATGCCCTTCTTCTGTTAAAAAGCACGACATACTGCAGGAGATATCTCATCCTTGGCAGCCATGGCAACAGGGTTTTTGAGTTGGAGGTTGTTGTCTGCCTTACTGTGTGTGTGCCTTCATTAAGTAATGGCTAACGGGTGAATCACCTACCCATGCGCTGACACAGTTGGAATCTGTAGAAATAATGACAAGTCCCACTGCAGTGTGTAGGTGGCCCAAGTCAGATGTCAGTGGAATCTTTATTGCTTTGATTTAATCTTATTATTTCAAAAGACACTATCTCTATGTCTTAATTCAGGCAAAATGTTCCGTATTGTTACACTGTACACCAGAAATGTTCATGAGTAAGTGTCAAGCCTCATTTCTTGTTTTGTTGTGTCCTTTCAGACTGAATGTTCATCTGAGGTTATTCTGAAGCCAAAATGAACCTGATATCATTGTGGTCACTTTATTGAGAGGACAATATGCATCTGTTGTTTCAGCAATGAAAGGTTTGATTTACACCATCTGTGGTGTAAGTCAGTGATTACCTAGTCCCAGTGGAGCGGAGAGGAAATCAACACATCATGTGTGACTTAAGTCAGACTCAAGCCTGATGTAAATAACATTACATTGAAATGTTGTCGGGTGGCACGGTGGCGCAGCTGGAAGTATCGCAGTCACACAGCTCCAGGGACCTGGAGGTTGTGGGATTGATTCCCGCTCCAGGTGACTGTCTGTGAGGAGTGTGGTGTGTTCTCCCTGTGTCCGCGTGGGTTTCCTCCGGGTGACTATCTTTGAGGAGTGTGGTGTGTTCTCCCTGTGTCCGCGTGGGTTTCCTCCGGGTGACTATCTTTGAGGAGTGTGGTGTGTTCTCCCTGTGTCTGTGTGGGTTTCCTCCGGGTGACTGTCTGTGAGGAGTGTGGTGTGTTCTCCCTGTGACTGTGTGGGTTTCCTCCGGGTGACTGTCTGTGAGGAGTGTGGTGTGTTCTCTCTGTGTCTGTGTGGGTTTCCTCCGGGTGACTGTCTGTGAGGAGTGTGGTGTGTTCTCCTTGTGTCTACGTGGGTTTCCTCCCACGCTCCAAAAACACACAATGGTCCGTGGGTGTGAGTGAATGTGTGAGTGTGTGTGTTGCACTGTGAAGGACTGGCGCCCCCTCCAGGGTGTATTCCCGCTGTGGCTCTGGACCCACTGTGACCCTGAACTGGATAAGGGTTACAGATAATGAATTAATGAATTAATTAAATGCTGTCACTGAAAGACAATGCCATAAAACCAACTTGCATGAATACAGCATGTGCACTACATAAAAAATCAAGAGTCTGAACAGTGTGCAATGTTTTACAGTCATTTTTAGCAGGTGTACATCAACAGCAACACTATTATCCATTTCCTTTCACCTTCAGGAGTGTTATTGGAGTCGGATTATATTATAATTTCACATTGGACCTAGTCTTTGAACCAAAGCTGAGAGGAAAGATTACACATGCAGTTAGACACGTATAATCCTTTATTCTGTAAAGCCTTTATCATATGGATTTCCTGTGTAGGTTTTTGTGCTGAGCATAAATTAAATTCAGATTTGTGTCTATGCAACATTGCTGTATGCACACAAAAGAGTGTCAAAGCTCCTTGCTGTGAGAAATAAAAAATGTGTGTGTGAGATACTTGGTTCTGTGACATATATTATTGATATGCATAGGGAGATGAACATGCAGTATTAAACACTCTGATAAAGCTCTTATCTTTAGGGTGTTATTGCAGTTTTCTACGGTACACACAGTTCACCCAAAGATTGAGCCATGAGGTGAATTTAAATCCAGCCCACTAGTCACCATGCAAGCTAAAAAAAAACAGACCCAAACAAACTCAACTCAAAGACACTCAGGTTGAAACATTCCATGCTCTTGGTGAAGACTGGGGCACCATGGCTTTGGACCCCCGCTGTGAACTCCGGGGATCCGCTTTCATGTCGGCAGCTTGGCAGCTACATTTGAGGACTTCAAAGTGGAACCAGAAAATGCGATGTCGCTTCGTTCATAAAGTGTCAAGGCCGCTGGAGCTGGTGTGATGTAGTAGTGTTTACATTTTGGAACTTGAGTTGTGAGTGTTTATTCACTGCAGGAATGTGCCATTGATATATTGACCCAGAAGAAAATTTTATTGCTCAGAAGTTGCTCATTGATGGCTCAGGAGACTTAATGGAAACTCTCGTAAAATTCCTTAGTAGAAATAACATTAGACAAAAGGAGACATGAGACAGTTCCGACTTTGATGACAGTTGCTTATAACATCAAGAAGATATTCTTAATGTGTTCAATGATACAGCAACTAGGGATCAGCTTATACATATTTTAAGGTGCTAAGAGCTCCAGTAAACTTAAAACTCCAATCGTTTGAGGTAAACGGGGCCTTACCGATACCGATAAATCATCAGGACATGATTATCGGCCAATGTTATCAACCATTTGATATATTGGTGGAGCCCTAATAGGAATCCAGCACTCACATTAGGAGGAATTTAGACACACAGTCTTGTCCAGGGAGCATCTAGCTCAAGTTTCTGTCCAAAAATCTTGGTCTGGGAAAGAGTTCAGGACACAAAACAACGTTTAACTTTAAGTCTGACTCATTCAATGCATCCTGCCATGTCACACACATCTCAGAGCTTTTCCTTAACAATGTTTGCTCTCTGTTTACTCCCTTCCACCGACACAGAGGAACCAGAAGAGTAAGACTGAAGACTGTGTGTGTCTTGCATTGAAGCAGTAAGTGTGGTTTTAACAGTCGCTATATGTCAGTACATAACACTGCTGATAGAATCAAAGTGTGGATTGTCTCTGTGTAGGCTGGGCTTCTGTTTATCCTCTCTCAACACAATGCCAAAGGAATGTTTTCTTGTTTGCTTTAACTGCTCATCAGGTGAATTCAGTGACTCATAATACAGACTTCTGTTGCATGAGCTCATCCGTTCTTTATCGTTTGAGCAAATCTGTCTCTTAAAGAGGTCCATTGTTGTCTCTGCTGCAGTTTCAGGCACCAGTTGAAGTCATCCGTAATAAACTATATGTCCAATAGTTTGTAGACACCTCTTCTAATACATGATTTGCACCCGTTGCTGACACAGGTGTTAGTAAAATGCTCAATGGGACACTCTTGAAGACGCTGCACATGTATCATATGTTGAGCACCAGATGAAGGGGCCCTCCTGTATTGTACTGTAGGGCTGTAAAACAGCAACAGGAGGGCACCTTTCTGTACCTTTTTGAATGACTTGGATTGTTGTTCGGGGCCTAGAATTAATAATCCAGTATCATTACCTGGCCTGTCTAAAATTCATGTGGCTGAATGCACCCAAATGCTCAGCAGCATGTTCAAATATCTCCTTTAGTGGTTTAGGAACAATTCGCAGGACATCATCTGGTTGAAGTGCTTTTTGAAGTGACGGGGCCAGTATCGCAATATGATTTATCATCTAATATACTGCTCAGATTGAGTACAAATAAATATTAACCCAACAGCTGAGTGCTGGCTTTATAGAAAGCTGCTGTATTATATTCAGTGTGATGTGGTCTTTTCGCTGTGAGTTTTGAAATCTGATTCTCACTGGGGATATTGTTTTTATGGAAGATTGCCTTCTGGGAGGAGGTCATGACCGTGTTCAGAGGTTTCATATTGATGAGACGACCGAGACTGGGTCACCAGGTCTTTAACGTCCTCTGGGAAAATGAGTGCACACGTATTCCGTACCGTAAAGGCTTTATCTGTATTAATCCCTGGAGATGGTAGTGGGTATGGCAGCCTCTTATGATTATGACGTCCTTGGCCTTATGGGTTTTATGGTCATCTAAGAATTCTATTACAGAAACGTGAATTTTTGTGTTTTACATTTTTACGGTACAGTTTTACAGTGTATTAGCTGAACTCACACAGGGAAATCATAATTATGTACATGCTTTTCTGTGATGTCATATATTCACGTGTACTGGTTTTGTTAATTGGAACAACAGTATATCGTTTACAAGAGGACATCTCTGATCTTCTGGTTTCCCTTTGTGATAAATTTGGTCTCAGAGTAAATACCTCTAGTTACGTCCTGGTCTAAAATGTTCCTTGTATTTTGCGTAGTGTAATGTGTTTGTAAGGAAACCTAAGTGTTTCTTGCTCTGTGCATTGTTCATGGTGAAGTGGTAGTTCATTCGTTCATTCATTCATTCATTATCTGTAACCCTTATCCAGTTCAGGGTCGTGGTGGGTCCAGAGCCTACCTGGAATCATTGGGCGCAAGGCAGTAATACACCCTGGAGGGGGCGCCAATCCTTTTCAGGGCAACACACGCACACTCACACATTCACTCACACACTCACACCTACGGACACTTTTGAGTCGCCAATCCACCTACCAACCTGTGTTTTTGGACTGTGTGAGGAAACCGGAGCACCCAGAGGAAACCCACACAGACACAGGGAGAACACACCACACTCCTCACAGACAGTCACTCTGAGGAAACCCAATCAGACACAGGGAGAACACACCACACTCCTCACAGACAGTCACTCTGAGGAAATCCACGCAGACACAGGGAGAACACACCACACTCCTCACAGACAGTCACTCTGAGGAAACCCAATCAGACACAGGGAGAACACACCACACTCCTCACAGACAGTCACTCTGAGGAAACCCACGCAGACACAGAGAGAACACACCACACTCCTCACAGACAGTCACTCTGAGGAAACCCACGCAGACACAGAGAGAACACACTACTCTCCTCACAGACAGTCACCCGGAGGAGTTAAAAAAAAAAAAGAAAAAGCAAAAAGCATGTTTTCTGGGATTGCAATCTCATCTGGATTGTGTGTTTGGCTTTGAAACAGTTTTTCAACTAAATGTGGGAGTAGCTGAAAGGACAAAGACTCGATTGAATTATGGCTGAATTTGTGAGATCTTTTGGGCTTCTTTATTCTTAGACTGATTAGAAAAACACAGGCACTCTGGCGTGTAATGGTCTGTAGCTCTTGGGTCATCTGCGTCTCACTATTCTTGAAGAATCCAGTATGATAGCTCTTAAATGGCCCGCCAGAGTAGTGCAGTGAAAATTGGCAGCCTCGTATTTTATCAGCTATTAAAGAGGCTCCACCGATAACAGAGCGGTTTGTTTTGTCTGGGATGTTTGCAGTTGTGGCCTGGAATCCTGTGTGGTCATTTGTGTTGTGTGTGGTAGTTGCTTCTGCTCTGCTGTTTTTTTGACCTCTAACACGTTTTAAATCTGGGTCAACCAATGCAAGGCCTTCATGGAGCACAGGGTGAGTCATGGGGATTTGCTCTAAAAGTATAAATGTATATAGTGCATTGGTGATTCACTCTCTCAGGATGGACCGATGTCCACTGGCCATCTGGAGCTGTGCTTTCTCAGCGTGACTGTCCAAAAAACTGGCCGTGAGTTTATATTAATCACCGTTCCTGCATAAATCACACAGACAGCCTGAAGATCCCATGTCCTGTTCCTGTTTCTTTTTGTTGTTGCTGATTTTAAAATGGAATTTTGGCTGTGGGCTGTAATGCAGAAGCCTTTAATCCTTGAATAAGCTCCAACGTTAACTCTGAGATTTTTTTTTTTTCAACTTCCATTTACATCACTTTTTTTGGCAGCTGTTTTGCATTGGGATTTTTCATTAAATTTACCTTAAGGCTATGCAGGTCACAACATGAACTGAAGAAAATAAAGAATCTTTAATGTGTACAACCATGCGCTTAAAGCTGGGTCAGGAATTGATCACATTATTTAACACATTCAATGTTTCTTAAAGTGGGCGGCACAATGGTGCATCAGGTGGTTCGAACCCTGCTCCGGGTGAATGTCTGTGAGGAGTGTGGTGTGTTCTCCCTGTGTCTGCATGGGTTTCCTCTGGGTGACTGTCTGTGAGGAGTGTGGTGTGTTCTCCCTGTGTCCACGTGGGTTTCTTCCGGGGGCTCCGGTTTCCTCCCATAGTTCCAAAACACACGTAGGTAGGTGGATTGGCGACTCAAAAATGTCCGTAGGTGTGAATGTGTGTGAGTGTGTGTTGCCCTGTGAAGGACTGGCGCCCCCTCCAGGGTGTATTCCTGCCTTGCGCCCAATGATTCCAGGTAGGCTCTGGACCCATCGCGACCCTGAACTGGATAAGGGCTACAGATAATGAATGAATGAATGTTTCTTACAGTGATTTATAACTGTGCCTTTTTTGAGACTGAAATTAAACTATGGTCTTCTTATCGCTGGTGATATTACTTCTCAATGTTGATGCAGAATTTGGTGCTTACATTTTTTTTTTATGAAAATCTGTGATGTAACATTCCACACCCTAAATAATCTGACACAGCACAACCCATAACCAAGAGAGTGTTCTTCAGCTTTGGTTGAGAGAACTTTTCCACTGTCCAAGCCCTAAATGACAGGGTTCGCTTGCTGAGTTGTTGTCACTGTTGCTTTCCAGTGTTCCATGTGGAAATCTGCTTGTGTTCAGACTTCAGCCATATTGTCCACAGGCCTCACGTCTCTTTTGTTGTTGCTTTTTTGGCCACAAATCAATCGCCAAACACTAAACAGACGATAACATGTGGAGCACATCTGTGACATTCAGACTGATGGTGTTTGCCTTGCTAATGTGTAAAATGTCCCAAACTGTAGTGGAAGAGAAGCTTCTGAAAGATCTCAGAGCTCCTCACACTCAGCAGTTTAGCATATAACGCTTTGTTGTGGGCTGATTGAGATGGAATGATTTATGGATTTTCATGAGAAAAATGTCCTTCTGTTCTGCTGCTTGGATTCTCCCCAGACGAAGCTCAGTCATGTTAGACCCCTTTTCCTTTTTCTCATGGAAATTTCATTCATCCTGTGACTCGGATTCCTGTTTGGATGTTGCAGGATGTTTGGGAGTTGGATTATCCCACATTATGTCATAGACCAAAACCATTATAGCGTGCTTGTCATCAGTGACTAATCAAACTTTTGCAACTGCATTTTTCCCTTTTTATTAACCTTTTAAAATCTTTTGAAAATGACATGGTGAAAGGGCTGATGTAGAAATGGTCCAAACGTAGCTTATATCGCTAGCCATCAGAGCTTAACTGGTCTCTCTCTCTCTCTCTCTCTCTCTCGTGAATAGGGTGACCCTCCCCTTTCCCCATCACTGAGCACATTGCCAGCCCATGTGATGGTCTGTTACCTAAGAGAACTGCTGTTCTCCTCCAAGCTAGTTGAACTGTACATTGAGGTAGCATTTGTGGTAATTCAAAAAAGATGCATTGGCTGGCTTTACACGTCTCCAAAGAAGCAGGAGAAAACAGTTCAAAAATGTAATTACAGTAACCGTATAAATATTTAAGACGGAAATCCACCACCATTTTGTAAGGTTTGATTTCTGAAAATGACTTGTTTTGAAAACACACTTGTGTGCAGAGGTCTTCCCTATCGATCAGGATTGATGAATAACATTCCTGATTGATCAGAGTACCACATCCACCCACTGGCGTCTACTGAGGCACTTCATCTTGATTTCCAATACTGACCTCCAAAGGGTCGCTTAATATGTGTTAGTGAGTAGTGTAATGGTATTGATGGAAGCATTCTTTCTCTCTCTCTCTCTCTCTCTCTCTCTCTCTCTCTCTCTCTCTCTCTCCATTAGTAGTAATGGAAACACATGAGCTGAATAATCAATGGAAGGGAACAGGCTTGTGTTTTTTGCTTTGTTCTCTTTTCCAAATCACAACTCTGTAGAGTGGCATAACTAAGACCGCTCTGCCAAATAAGAAAAGATCTATTGCTCTATTATTATTGCTCTATTGGTGTGTTTTAATCCAACCGACCTCTAACACTGAATTGAGAAAATGTGGAGAAAATCCCGGTACATTTCTTTGAAAAATTAATTAAAGTCCACAGAAAAAAATGGAAGCTCTTATAAAGATACACCGTGGAAACTATGTTCTGAAATAATTGAGTACTTTTTGTTATTTAGAAGAGACAGGGTACTATTTCTTGTGTTCAACTTGATCTACCACTTTTCGTCGGTGCCTGCTTTATACCTTAAGGCTGAAATGACATCAGAAAATATGTCTGCATCCAGCATTAGTCATTAATAAGAGAAGTATTTAATAAAGAACTTGGAGAAATAAGATCATCTTGATTTTGTGGAAGTAGCACCTCTACCTTAAGAACAGCAAGAGAGACAAACTGTAGAAAGAATTCAAACTATTTTTATTATAACCCTTGGGACTGAGCGACAGCACTGTGTTCTCAGGGTTTTGGGATTTCTGAGAAATGCTGTAGGGTAAAGGGTGTGTATGTTGAAGGCAGTTACTAGCATTAGTCCAGTGGGATGGTCAGACTGGCTTTGTTTTGAGCTCTATAATGCTGATTTGAATTTTTTTGGGGGTTCTGTTGGGTTTGACTTTGCATAAAAGCCTCTAAATCAGCCCCTGCACTCCGACAAGTGGGGGACTGGTTTGCTCTGGGAGGCTGATGTCAGTAGATATATATCTCTCTTGCTAATTTCCCTATGGACAACAGTATGAGTGTATTGTTGTACACATGCCGACTGACTCTGTTCTCTGAGATAATGTGTTATTTAAAGCTTATTTAACCATGATATGCTGGCATTAGTTACTGGTGAATGGGAATTTCACAATTTTTCTGACTGCTACATTGTTGCATAAAAGGTTTAAGAGAAGATTCCCGATGGTGAGAGAGACATTGGACACTGGCAAGGAAAATTCGGAATGTTTCTTATTCCCATAATTCACTCACGTCAAATCATGAATGTATTGCATTGAATTTTTCCATTCTAATACAACCCTCCAGGACTTTAAAAATAAAAACAAAAGTAAAAATCTCATTCTCAGCAGAGGCACATGTTCCACGTTCCGCACGAGCATCAATTTTCCACGAGGCTTCTCTGGAGGAGCTGAAAAATCCTCACAGCTGAAGAGCTGTCGTGTCTCGTAACATATGGCTTCTCCAGCAGGAAGGAAGTGCACGCTCAGTATACTCTGGGCACTGGGTTGGGTTTCTGTTCTGCTCCGGATCCAGACCCTCTAAGGACTCAAGGCTCAAGCCCAGAGGACCACGGCCCACGGCACATCTTCGCCATGTCTTAGCCGCGGTGGAGGGAAAGGGGAAATGGGAGATGTGAGCCACAGCTGGAGTAGTGAAGACTTCACTCTCCAACTCACCCTGCTTCTCAAAAGTTCGGGTACACCCAACATTCCGAAATCTTCCTTATAAACGAGCGTGTTTCCGTAGTCGTTCTGCAGTCACTCTGCATTATAAAGTGAAAGATGAAAGTTGCAAAACAGGAAGCACAACTGACAAATGTACTACCTTGGACGTAGTGATACTGATTGAATCATTTTATGAAATGTTTATTAAAGTGTGACCCACTTTTGTGATAACCTAAAAACGTCTGGCTTTAGAGTAGAAGCTAGAACACTGCTGTGAGGATTTGACTGCGTGCAGCCACAAAGTGAGGTCAGGTACTGATTTTTGATGTTGTTTTTTTTATCATAGATTTCACTCTAATACAGTTATTATGCTCCTGTGCCATACTAGCCAATGATTAGCATTGGGTATGTTGAGTTTAGACTCATGTGCAGCTGCTCTTAAGCATTCTCTCTCCTTTCCCGCCTTTCTGTTGAGATTATGCAAGCTGTACTTCCACAGCTGGATATCTGGGTCCTTAATGGGTGACCCTTAAAATAAAGTATTCAGTACTTACAAGTAGTGTCAAAGGTTTGGAGTTATTCACGAACACCAAGGTACAACACTGTGGTATAAATCAGTCCTGATGGTTGTGAGGGGAGGGGTTGAAGTTCGTTGTGAGAGGTGGTGAACCGGCTGTGACCCTTATCTGTCTGTATCGCTGAAACTAAATGCACACTGGAAGGCAGCCAGGTATTCAGACATCATACACACATGCGAACATGCTCCCCTATAGCTATAAACTGTAATGACGCATCGGCAGATGTCCCATTCGCATCGGGGTCATCCCGTTCTGGCCCAGCGTTCAGCTGACTGTATACGTGCGTCACACTCGTGTATACTTACATAATCATGATCATGTTAGGGTTAAATGTTCTTTAATGTTTATAGAGTACATTACAGACCACCCTCTTTGTTTGTGTAAATCTGCACAGAAGAAGCTCTCTCAGTGGCTTCCCTCATGACTATCCTTTCCTCTTCATCCCACCATTCTTCTTTCTACATCTGATCTCGTCTCGACGCAACCCCCTGAGGTCTGATCAACAGCGGGCCTTATTTTCCTTTGTTTTTCTTTGGTTTTCTTCACTGTTTGCCCCAAAACTCAACTGACCTTTAGTTCTGTAGTGGAATGCAAATGCAGCGGTTGTTGTCCTGATAAACCAGTTGGCCACTGGGTCCTCCATTTGATTGGAAAACTGACAATAGGAAATAAAACAAGAAAGCAGGGCTGGATAATAATTCAATATCAAAATATATTGCAATATAACATTTTTATTGAACAATGATATGATATTCAAGCACATTTTCAGTATTTCCTTTACAACATCTGTCACTGACTGACGGTCATTACAGGGCGCCGTCATCAGTTCATTGCAGACAGTTTTAAAGTTAGTTTAAAAATACTAATACAGTGGAATCTCTACCTACGAACTTGATCCGTTCCGTGACCTGGTTCGTAAGTGGAAAAGTTTGTTTCTCGAGTCAGTTTTCCCCATTTAAAATAATGGAAAAGTAATTAATGCGTTCCAGCCCCCACCCCGAAAGTCACCCTTTTAGCACTGATATATGTTTACAACACTCTCAAATTAGTAAAAAAATACATGTAGCGTTACTAAAAATAAAAGAGAAATACAGTGGTAACAGTAATAAAAAAGAAATAAAGTTGTAAGTGGTTAACTATCGCTACCTTGAGGACGTGACGTCTGGCTGGAGGAGTAACACAGGCACTGGCTGTATGACGGGAGGTGGGGGTGGGTGGAATAACGGAGAGTAGGCGGTGAATGTGGGGAGACGAAGCATAGAACTTAGCATGAATTTCGATGTCTGCTATTTACACTAATGCTAAATTGCTAAAGCTACAATTTGCTAATCTTAAAAGCTCACTCAAGTCTGGGCGCTGGGAGACTCGCCTATTGGGGTCAGTGGCTCGGCGGAGGCTTGGGTTCGTTTCTAGAGTCATGGTTCGTTGGTGGAGGCAAAAAATATTCAAATGCCCAGTTCGTATTTTGGAAAGTTCGTTAGTAGAGGTTCCACTGTATTGACAAATCCATAAGGTTTTTGTTTAATGGTGATGTCATGTTCTTGGCCATTTTTCTGTGTGTTTTTTTTGTACATATCGATATCAGAATAATATCGTCTTGACCGAAATTAAGAAATATATTGCGATATCAATTTTTGCCATATCGTCCAGCCCTACGAGAAAGTTCTCCTTAATATATTTTAAGAGGAGAATGTACATTTTAGAATGTGTGGCTCCTCCATGAACCCTGAATGTCAGTCTGGATCTAATCCACTGTAACTAGCAGCACAAAACTAATCAGAAGTCAAGCATGATTTGTTTATGGGGACTTGCCTCAGGGCCTGGTGGCTTTCATATGTGAGCCCAGCTGTCCTGTCATCATAGTGCAGCACACATCAGGGCCCTGGCTGGAGCTTTGTTGGGAATACACACTTTAAACCCATTCTTCATGTGCGGACTTATTCCCAGCCGAAGTGCATATGCCTTAGCCACAGCCTTGAGGCCCTGGTGAACGTTCTGTTCCTCGATTTGTTTTTCCCCCTGTCAGGAAAAGCAGAATGGATCTTTTTCTATTGCTAAACAAAGTTCCTCTATGAGAACATCTGTACGTTTCCCTTTTTAACAATGAACTCCCAGATGTATGATTAAAGTGTGGTGGAGCTCTGGCTCAGATGCTCGGTTAACAACAGCCTTGTCCTCTCTGCGCACGTGTCGAGCGATGGTGACTTCTCTTCACTCTGGCAGCAAGGCAGCACGGTCTACAGAATAATGACTGCCTTCATAGCAGTGCTTTGTTATCTCTTCAGTATGTGAGACTTACGGAGCTTCCATTAGGGCCATAATACTTAGCATGTCCTCACAAGACGGATGCCGCTGGCTTTCAAAAAGCTGCCTGAGAAAGCAAGATGGGTGTGTTTACTTACTCGCAGTTCCAAGTGATGACTCAATTAAACGTTTGGGACGAGGACTGTTGACGGAGCAGGATAATGCGGTTTGACTGAGACAGGACTCAGCTCTTTCATTTTAGTTCTTGCATTTGTGAAAATGATTTGGGCCCTGCACTGTTTAGAGAGAAATAGGAGGGAGAGGAATCATCGCCAATGGGTGTTTAGACAGAAGATCTAAATTCAAATAACCTGTAGGAGCTGAGGGGAACTATTGCTTCCTATCTGGTTTCGCTCTCTCTTTCTTTTTCTGTATTTCTCTGTCTTCAACCTCTCACTGGAGCGACAAGTTTAGGCTTATCTGTTTGCTCCGACTCCCGTTGCCAAGCTCAACAACCCCCGCCAAGGCAATTAGCCTCTTGCCACAGATCCAGCAATGGTGCCGGCCAACCTAGAACGATACACTGTTCTCATGCAACGGCTGGCTATGACTTGTGAGGGTTGTCCACTGTGGCTGCCTCTATGTTTTTGTTATGTTCCATGGAAAAGTGCTTGTGGATGAGTCGCAGTGATAAGGGCCTTTTTTCTTCAGGGGTTTTAAAACTCTCAAGGGCTCCAGACTGTCTTTGTTTCTCAGGATTAAGACCGAAGACTCGGTGTGTGCATTCTTGCAGACAGTCTTCCTGGCCGACATGATGTGTTCATAACTGAATAGACTTTCAGTGCTTGGCTGAAGCACAGGAATGTTTGGATTGGTGATGGCCTACCTGTACACTCTTACACAGGCCTTTCTCTTGCTCTCGCTCGCTTTTTCTCTGGGTTTCTCTGCATAATATGCACTGTAAACCTGAACTAAAAATATTAAGGCAATTTAAATCTGTTGCCTTATTATATATAAGTTCATAAACTTAAAAGTCAGACAAATGCATACACATTTACTTTAAGTGTTTACTTACACAATGAAAAAAAATGCATTTCTCCTGCTCAGTACTATTATGTAGTATTAACTAATATAACCATTAGGGCGGCACGGTGGCCGGTAGGTGGCCTGAAGGTTGTGGGCTCTGGGTGACTGTCTGTGAGGAGTGTGGTGTGTTCTCTCTGTGTCTGCGTGGGTTTCCTCCGGGTGACGGTCTGTGAGGAGTGTGGTGTGTTCTCTGTGTCTGCGTGGGTTTCCTCCGGAGGAGTGTGGTGTGTTCTCCCTATGTCTGTGTGGGTTTCCTCCGGGTGACTGTCTGTGGGGAGTGTGGTGTGTTCTCCCTGTGTCTGTGTGGGTTTCCTCCAGGTGACTGTCTATGAGGAGTGTGGTGTGTTCTCCCTGTGTCTGTGTGCGTTTCCTCCGGGTGACTGTCTGTGAGGAGTGTGGTGTATTCTCCCTGTGTCTGTGTGGGTTTCCTCCAGGTGACTGTCTATGAGGAGTGTGGTGTGTTCTCTGTGTCTGCGTGGGTTTCCTCTGGGTGACTGTCTGTGAGGAGTGTGGTGTGTTCTCCCTGTGTCTGTGTGGGTTTCCTCCGGGTGACTGTCTGTGAGGAGTGTGGTGTGTTCTCCCTGTGTCTGTGTGGGTTTCCTCCAGGTGACTGTCTGTGAGGAGTGTGGTGTGTTCTCCCTGTGTCTGCGTGGGTTTCCTCCGGGTGACTGTCTGTGAGGAGTTTGGTGTGTTCTCCCTGTGTCCGCATGGGTTCCCTCCGCCGGTTTCCTCCCATGGTCTGAAAATAACAGATGTTGGTTGGTGGATTGGCAACTCAAAAAGTGTCCCTAGGTGTGAGTGAATGTGCGAGTGTATGTCGCCCTCCAGGGGGTGTTCCCCCAGCGACCCTGGATTGGATAAGTGGTTACAGACAACGAATGAACTAATGTAACCTAACTACAAATTCATTCATTGTCTGTAAACTGGGCACCAGTCAAATCACAGGGCACCACACACTCACACCTTTGGACACTTTTGCACAGTCAGTCAACCTACCAGTTTTTGGGCTGGAGTTTTTGGTGAACACACCAAACTACTCGAGGCAGTGACATGATATGGGTCTTAAACGCACGACCCCAGGACTCTGGAGCTGTGTGACAGTCATGCTACCTGTTGCGACACCTCAAATAAACACATGAACCTCTCTAAATTCACTAAAAGCAGCGAACCCCAGACCATCTGCCATCTCAGTTGACAAACGCTGCTCGCTATTCTATGATGGTTTACAGTGCACCATGAACTCTGTTAGAGTGTCACAAAGAAAATGAACTCTTCATTGTAGAGCTCAGTGCTAGCCAGTATCAAGATAAAAGCAGCTCCTTCCTCTGCATGACATGACAGAGTTTAGTCATGGGTTTAATTTCTGTGTCTCGTTTAAGAGATTGTTTGAGTCTGATCCAGTATTTCTTGCCTGATGCTGAGCCATTGAATATAATGGCACTATTTCCACAACTGTCTGCCCCTACACATCATGCAAAAACAGCAGTCCGTGATCGAGTTTTTATCAAGTGCTTTTGCAAGTGCCTGCTTCACTCTTGGCCATGTTGAATGACAAAGCCTACCAGACTCTTTGGTGATAGCCAAACGTCTGGTTTCTGAGGCTACTTTGATCCTAACCGCACCAGAAACAGAGAGGGGTTTAGTTTTCACTAGTTTGATGTGATGATGTGATGATGTCCAGGAGCCCTCCACCCACATGCAGTGAACCCCTGATGTCTGCGATGTGTCTCGGAGTGTCTTTGACTTACAGCCTCTATGATCACTTAACCCTTGAGGTAGTTTACCACAAGCTACTGGTGTGCTTTGAGTGTAGGGGGTCTGGGGTTCTCTGCTCTATTTCTCTTGTTTAGTGAGATATTTGCGGTCTCGGTGGAGTAGTCAAACCGCAGGCTGTTTGGATCAGGTTCAGGTCGTCTGGCTGGTGAACATGCTGCCTGGGTGGGCCACAGCGCTCAAATTTAGCAATTTTTTCGCCTTTCAATGTTTGCTGAAACATTAAAATAACATCATAATGTAGTGATTTATGATTAGTTTTATGATCAGGTGGTAATTACTGGTTTGTGGTGAACACCAACCATCTGTAGCGGTAATTCACAAGTAAATACAGAATATTAAGGGTAGTAGAATGGTGGTTTGGAAAATATTAACAAGCTGTAGCTTTGTTATATGAGACATCACCTTCTGTGTTTAGGACATGAGGATACACCCTCAGTGCACAATTCAGTTCCTGCTGACCACTTTATTTGTACACTACTGTGTTTTTTATATTACTTTTAATGGCGGCTGCCCTTTCCTGAACAAGCCCAACAAGGAAGAGATGTTAAGACTTGCTTACAGCCACCAATGATGCAAAGTTCTATTGGCGTGGGTTCAAATTTTCCAGTTTCTCAGTGTAAGAACTGACCTTGGATCAGCTTTGATCATTCATATGGTCACATATACAAATCCGGAGGGTGGTTGATGCAAATTGCCTGATCTGGTCTGGTTTCTATAGGCCTTGGGGAGGATGTTGTTCAGATCTTTTTCTTGCTGGGCCAGTGCAAATCCGAGGGAGGTCCAGTATTTTGCTATAGCCCATGGGAAACTAGAGTCAAGTTGCCTTTTTGTTAAAAATGCATGTCTGGAGAGTATCAACATTTTCTAGTGTTTACTTCAAAACATTGCAGGGACAGTATGTGTAAATGAAAAGTTTCCAAAGAGGAAATATTTGCAGCTAAATCATACTTAACATAACTTAACTTAATCCCTCAAAGATAAACCCAAATCATAACCCCAGATTGCACTGATAGCTGAGTTTGATCTGTTGCATTCATCGTCTCCAGTGCAAGGGCAGAGATCTGTTTACTTTGTCCTAGTGTGAATAACTGTGCTGTCATAATTACTGGCTGCTCCCTCTTTTGCTTAATCTCTGGCACAAACCCCTAGTCTGCATAAACATTTATGAACGCTCTAAAACGCACGATGTGACTGCTGGGGTCAGAGGAGAAAGCAGGCGGTGGTCAAGTTCTCAGCTGCAGATCCCACCACCCTAGCCTGAATTGCACGTTTCAGAATGGAATGGAATGCTTCCTTTCTTAGTCATAGAAAGGCAGCCAGATCATGACATTTCTTATGATGAGAGCACGGCTGGAGAGTAGTTTTGACCCAAAGCAGAGTTGTGAGAGGTGGACAATGTTGCCTGGGTCAGCAAAAGTGTGAGGACAAAAGGTTATTTTTCTGCTGGGTTTTACCAAAAGCCAACTAACCAATGACACAGTACGGAAATAAGTGCAATCGGTTCAGTTTGTCCACATTCCACAGGAAGGGTAAAGTAAATGCATGGACAGTAGAGTGTAGTGAAAGTAGTGGGGCCTTGTTTTTGGTTACTTGGACGTTTGTCCCTACCAAAACAAGTGGGCAAAATAGGGTTTTTTTCTGAGCTGGATGTTGGTTGTGAATTTTTGCCAGGGTTAATTTGCATCCAGACTTTCAGCAGATAACCTTCTAATCTGGCCAGCCCCACTAGGGTCAAGTCTCTGCAGACTGTTGGTATTTAGTGCTTCTGTTAGTGTTTTTCCTGCCTCTTTTTTTGTCTGCTCAAGTTCTCCATTTTGTTTCTAGTTACCCTTAAATTTTTATAAACTTTTATCAATTTAGTTTTATAAGTGACATAAAAGAGCATTGCTGTTGATGAATAATCTCCATACATTTTTCATCCATATGTAGTTGGTGAACTACTATATCTCATAGTTTTGTTTCATTTTTGGCATAAGCCTTCAGCTGACTTGGGGAAAAAAATGCTATTGCTTTTTGCTAGCGCTATTTGCTCCCCCCTCCAGTTTGCTGGGGAAAAACCGAAGCCAAAACAAACGGAGCCTGGCCAGCACTTTCAGTACTTGTTTCTCCCACCACAAACGGCGTCTGAGCACTTTAGTGGGGTTTTTCTCTGAAATATCCCTCAAGTAAACACTCTGCTCCTAGGGGAGCCATTTTGTAAAACGCCTCTTGGGCCCTGTCACTTTTCCCATCTCACTTCTCTCCTGTGGTGGATTCATCTCTTTCCAAACAGAGGAATGTTCCTTTCAGCTCTGACCCTCTTTATACTGTTCCCATGCACAACTAGGTAAAGGACCACGAGTTGAGGAATGTTGTTTAGGACATTGGGAATATCTGGCAACGCTTGCTTCCTTTTTGCTCTTTTTCTTCTATCTCTGAGGGCCCTTTTCCTCATTTTTGAGGCTCAGGGAAAGTGTGGGAACAGCTCGGTGTGTCTCCATTCACCACCAACCTCAGCATAACCTCAGTGACAGATGCTCTGCAGCTGGAGGGCGGCAATGGAAAATGTTACCAGGGAAACAGATCTTAAAGCAGCCTTATCATTACTCTTAAGGTAGTTCTGATTTGCTTAAATAGTGATGAGAGCTGATCCCATGTCAGTGAAGATCCACGTCAGGATAATCTAAGACACGTTGTAAACCCATTAGCAACTATTCTCTTTCAGAGCTTTAAGAGCAGTGGCTAGGTGATGGATGGCATAGTAATCCTTCATTCTCTATGAGCTAGGTATCATGGTATTGCTCCATTCTCACAAGGAAACAGCAACAGCTGCTACAGCTTCCCTCCTGTGGCTAACGTGCTGTGGTTAACATGGTGTGTTTAGTGTGAGACCCCACCAGCAGGGAGGGGTCTCCTGCTGGCTTGGGAGCGTGAGATCCTTGTCATTATCTCATGACGCAGTTCTCTGATTTCCAATGGCACCTTGTAATAGCGGCGGGATCAAAAAGCTTCATTGACGTGCATAGGCTGAGCTAGCGTTAGCTTTGATCTCAGCCACACTTTGTGGTATGACGTGTGGAGAGATGGAGAGATAAAGCACAGGATACACCTTCGTTGCTATGCTTTGGGGTGACATTTTTCAAAGTGCCAGTGATAAACAGTGAAATTCTGGTTTGTAGACTTAGAATAATAAATACGGTTTTAAATGATAGATTCCTGATCAGAGTCCTTTTCCATAGATGTAAAATAAGGATGTAAACATATTTCTTAGGATGTTCTCCACAGTAGAACCACTCTTGAAAGCATTAAGACTCTTTTAATGGAAAATTTCTTTAAAAAAAATACATATAGCAGCGCATTTAGCCAACGGCATGTTAGCCTATTCATTAATAGAGAAGATATAAGGAGTGTTTTAGCTTCCTTTTGGAATGAGGTACCTGTCAGCCAATCAGAACAGATATTATTCGCATATATAAATGGAGAGCACTAAATCTTTGAAGTGAAGTAACTGTGTATCGGATAATTGTCCGACTGACTGATATATGGGTGCCCACTGAGGCTAGCGTCTCTCTTCCTCCCTGAGGAAGTGATGTGGTCCTGAGGCATTAAGGCCCACAGAGGAGACTTTGCATATTTCTTTCACACACTAGATGCCAAACACTTTCACAGAGAGCGTGTCCCATGTGAGGATGTGATGCAGCTTGTTTTCTCTTGGAAAGATTCACAAATCAGCAAATTACTGTTCTCTGTTAAAGTCCTTGGCTGACTCCTCTTTGTTTCCTCCTTTCACATGATTTTATTTATTTATTTTTTATTGTAAGGGGAGCAAAAACAATTTCTGGTCACTGTCCAGTTGGCAGAGTCTGGATGCTGTTCACTCCACCTGCCCCGGAGGAAACAATGGTGGTTATGTTATATGGACAGAATTCTGAGGTCGGACTTGGTTCCTCTAAGTCTGGAAGGATAAGGTGCCTCAGCAGAAAAAGACATATTCTGGTTTTGATATTAGACTGGGTTTTGGTTTAATAACAAACTCATAATTAAAATGATAAAGGACTCATGTTCCTGTATCAGATGTCTGTATTGCAGGGCTGGGCAATATGGTCAAAAACCTTACAGTATGTTGTTCAAAGCTTAACCTCAGTCCAAAAACACATTCTAGTAGGTGGAGTGAATGTGTGAGTGGTGTCTGCCCTGTGATGGACTGGCACCCCTTACAGGATGAGTTTCTTCTTTGAGTCCAGTGATTAAAGGGGGCTCCTGACCAAACACACCCCTGAACAGGATAAAGCCATTTCAAAATATAAATAAATGTCAGGAACCATGAAGCAAACAACAAGCTAATTCCCATGAAATATACAAATTAATTTAGCATCAAGGTAGAAAATATTTTATTCTTATTTGTATTGTTTTAAAGTCCATGCGGCCTACTGTACAATGGAATTGTTCCAACAGCTCAATAGTTATTACAGCAAGCAATATAGAGTGTGCTGGAAATGCATAATCTCTGTGCTATGATCCTATATCAGTTCGTCTTCTCTCCCATCACCAAGAAAGACCCTCTGTTCCCTCCACTTTTTTCAAAATAATGGGTCTCGCTTTTGTTTTGGCTGCTTATAAAGAGAGGTCTGTATACAGTGGACACACGTGAATATAGATTGATATTCAGCGAGCTGCTCGTCCTGGCCCTGAAGGCCCCAGTCATTGGGCGGATGAAACTGGCCGCTGTTTTAGGCCATTGAGCTTGTTTGCTAACAGCCCAGGCTTTGTCAATGTTCCAGTGGCTGCTCAGCTGAGGGGAATGTGCTGAGCTGCTGTGGGAGACTGAGGACAACGCAGCATTTTAGCCACGTGCAGGTGCCCTATAGTCATCCCTCAATCCCCCCACCCCAGTTCTCCCCTTGCTCTGTCCCAGTCCATGTCTGTGTGGAGGATGTATAGAGCGCAGCTGCCTTTGGCAGAGATGGCTATCTCCCCGAGGCCTGGGATGTACTGACCTTCCTTCAGACTGAACTGTTCACAGCTATGTGACACTGTATACGGTGAAAAATGTGCACAGAAACAGTGACATAAGAATCTCTTTTGGTTCTCAATGGATTGTTCATTAAAGATTATTAAAATGTATATTTTCAAATAAGAACTGTGAAGGACAGGTGTAAACATTACTTATAGCTGCTGGTGTTCTTAGATCCATGTAGTTGCCATCCTAGAGTCCGGACCTCAATAGTAATGAATCTAGGAGTACAGTGTATATAAAGAGCGCCTGGGTTTGGTTAAAAAGGGTCAAAAACAACAAGCCACGTTATCGAAGGGGAGAAAGTGTGTAAACGAATGGACTGTGAGGCTCACAGGGTTTTCCAGAACAGGAGAGTGGGAGAGCGCTACACAAAATAAATGTTGAGCTCAGAATAAACTGTTTGCTATAAACAGCAAAGCTGCGTGTTTCTCCTGATGGACTTTCACATTTATTGCATCAGACTCACAGTGTTAGCATTGAGACTGGATGCACACCCATAAAAACACACACATAAACACATGCACACAGCCCCTAAAACAGCCTGCGAAAACAAGCTGGTGGGGGCTATCAACAAGCGTGTGATAACACAGACAGAGAGCCCATTTAAGAACTGTAAAAGCAAATCAAATGCTCAGCACTCAGCATTGATGGTAGACCAAGCAATGCCCTGACCCTTCGACTGTAGTGATCTTAAATTCCATGTATTTTAAACATCTATTAACCAGATATAGGCAGAAAAGAGTACGGATTTTTCTTGTGTAAGGTATAATTACCACTGAGAGAACGTCATAGCTCTTTTATAGAGGTTTAAACAGATGATAGTTTATAATCAAGCAGATCTTAGCAATTAAAATGCAAGATGCTAACTGAACCAAGGCTGTGAAGATTGGGTTTGTGTGTAGCCCAACATGGGTAAGTCTTTGATGTGCCTTGACTCTTTGTATGTTTTATGACCTCCATTTTGAAATGGTACTTTTGTTTCCAATGTTTCTGGCTATTGTTGGCCTTCTGTGCTGATGCAGGACTAAAACACTATTTCCAAGTTTGTAGACACACCATATAATTTGTGAATTTAGTGTCTGTAAGGTTCCCCCATTGTGGGCACACATTGTGCACGCACAGAGCTCTGGAACAGTTGCACATGTGCCTGTGGTCACCATTCTGAATGGCAAGTGTTGACAAGAGAAGTACATAGTCCTAAGCATTGAGTGGTAAAGTGGTGCAGCACTATGGAATAGCTTTGGGATGAGCTGGAGTTATTGTGATCCAAAACTAATCGCCCAACACCTTTGTTTTCATGGCTGAATGCCATCAATTCCTTACAGTGTTGTTAAAACATGTGTAAGGCCTTCCCTGAAGAGCAGTGGATATTGGGAAAAAACAAACCTACATGTATGTATGTATGTATGTATGTATCTGTCTTACAACAAAGGAGTCCGTGATTGTTATTGTAGATTTGTTCCAATATGCCAGCTCTGGGAGAGCCCCATGTGACTCATAAATGTGCACACACACACACACACACACGTGGGGCTAAGAATAGTGCTGGATGGCCAGGAGGCTGTTCAGTGCAGCTGAAGTGAAGATGCACATGCCACACTTCCCCCACCATCACCATCCTCATCAGCCTTCAACCACTCCCTCACTCACATGGCTACATGGGGCCGTTGTCCACAAACTTTTGGCCTTTGTAGCACACCCTAACCTAGGCATGAAGATGTATCAGTATTCATGCTGTTTCTGTGGGCTGGCTCTAGCTACAGTAGGATGTTTTAAACAGCTTGAACCCAAAACGATAGCAGCGTATGGGCTTTTCCTATTTTAATAACGATATGAATGTCATCACTGAATTGCAACAGTTCATAACTAGGAAATACTATCAGGTGACTACAAGCTGCAGCTGTAGCAGATCAATCCTTTCTTTGTTAATGAGCCCAAAGCCACCCTCTTATGGTTATGGCACTGTTAGAATTCTTTGGCCATGTCCTGACATTAACAGTGTATTGTGTTTCAAATCCAGTTTAAAATGATTTGCAGAGGCTTTTTAGACATTTGGATTGAGGCAGTATTCTGCTGTACAGCTCTTTTCTAATGTAAAGTAGTTACTACCGATTTTCTTCTGTTGGCTAGCGGCCCCAGCTGGTGTTAACTATTGCTTAAGAATGATCGCCATGCAGTCATGCTTAAAGAATCACATTTCTCACTCAAATGCCTAAATAGAGTCAAACAGACCTGCACATGTGGATTGTGACATTTACGTAGTTAGCAAACAGTGTTAGATAGCCTGATAGCTGTACAATTGTTTTGTATTTAGATATATATATATTTAGCTAGCATTAGCTTTAGCGGAATTTAGCTGTATCTTTCAAAGCTTTCAAATTAGCTTTCAGTTTGCAACCTGACTTTTGTTTATGAGTTTATTCACTGTAGATAACAGATGTATATTGACAATATTTTGACAATAGGCTAAGTATTGATTTTAGATATACTTCATACAATTGTTTGGATCAAATAGTAACTGCACTTTTTTTGGCATTTACGCTACATCAGAGGAACCAGGGAGGTCTTTTCAGTTGAGTTCAGCCTTTTAGAGGAAGCCCAGCTGTCTGTGTTATTCTTAAGTTTCCTCCAACAATAGAATCACTGGTATGTGGCATCCCTGCAGCTTTGTCTCAAAGATGACATGGAGAGTAAAGGCTCATCGCATTCTGAACTGCCGTGTTTCACTCAGCTGTCTTATGCGTCAAAACTAAAGCAACAATCGGTGACCCTTTAACCCCTTGAAGCAAATAATAGCAGTAAGAGTAGTTGTTACCCTACACCATCAAATTGCTATTGTTTCAGAGAAGTATAAGCTACAGGAGGAATTAGCTGGAGAATAAGCCAAAAAGCTGCTTTCAATAAAATAAAATAAATAAATAAATAAATAAAACTCCTGCAAGCGCAGAAGTGCCTTTTAGATGGGTCTCTGAATACCAGGAGTTGGCACAAGGGCTCTGTGCTCACCCTGTCCCGAGAAAGAGGCCACAATTGCAGCCAGAATCAGTTAATAATCCCTCCATATAAAGCCACTTAGAGGGAAAGTTAGAGGGTGAGAAATAAAATGTACATGAATTTCCGCTGTCCCAGTGTAGATTATCAGCCAAAAAGGCCTTCTGTTATTTAGACCAATGCAGCTGTCAAATAATGGAAGTTGGTGTCCATTAGAATCCTGAAAAAAACAATATAAGACACAACTGCTTCAAATGGATTGCAGTAAAGTCATGTACTGGCTTTTACACTTTATGACAACACATTTCTATTGTCTACAAACAAGGTTCTGTTATCTTGAAACAGGAGAATACCTATGGTATTTTCCCACGGTCTAACATTCCCAGTGTTATTTAATCCACATATTTAGTCCATATTCCTATGGCCATATTTATAATATATAGACACAGGTTATTTAATCATATATTTTTATGTAGTGAGAGGTTCATTACTGATGCTGGATTATTTATGAAATTACTTATTACTTATGAAATTTTAGAGTGTCTTTATAGCCCTCTAGACAACATTTGACATTTGAATTTAAGCTGAGGTGCAGTGTCTCCAGAGCAATCAATTTTTTTCTATAAAGATAACACAATCTGCACACAGTTGAATGAGTACGTGCACTATTTAGTAGTTACATTCCCTAAGAAGGGTATATACTCTTGGAGGTAAACTGGATTTTACCTTTGGATGTATAGTGTATATATGGCCAGTGACATCTAGTGACATCTACTGCACAGTAGAAAACCTGGTCCCTTTCTTGTGGGGAAGATCTAAGCATTATTGATTGGTTATGATTCTATATCTGTAGGCTTTATTAGTACACTCCAATGGGTTAGGAGCAAAACCCCTTGACCTTTGTGCTCCTCTTTAGGATTGCCGAGCTGGTCATGATGTGTAGCCTATTTTCTTTCATTTTTTTAAGTGTGTTTGAGGGGGTGGGGCTGTATGTATGTGAATGTGTGTGTGTTGGGGGTTAATGGATGGAAACCCCTTTGGGTAAAGCTAGTGTATTGAGGGCAGCTGTGACTTGTCTCGATCTCTGAGCCCTGGACATAACCTTATGGGCTGTGGCCTCAATTCTCAGCTGTGTATTAAAATGTATGAGAGAAGGAGAAGAAGTGGCAATGCCACAGAGGGTTTAACTGTAGAGTATTTACTCGTTTTCTGACGCTGACTGTGAGAGTGATTGATGAGAGTGACTGTGAGTGTGAGAGAATGTTTAAAAATATCAATAGCAGCAAATACATTCTGAATACATCATTGCTGTGACATCACAACCACAGATAGTTATGACAACTCTTTAACAATGAATAATAGAAGCATTGTTAACGTAAACACCCTTTAGATTTCTGAAAACCAAAAAAAAAAACGTGTGAAGAGGTCAGCCAATATTTTTTACCAGCCTTATAAACACAGCAAAAAACTAAATCAAATGTGAAAATGAATTGTATATAATTAATTCATTTAATTATTTTTGCTATAAACTTAAATCTAGGGTGATCAGACGTCCTCTTTTACCCGGACATGTCCTCTTTTTTAGACTTAAAAAATATCCGGGCGGAATTTCACAAACGTCCGGGATTTTGTTTTTCTAGAACTTACATAGAACTTCGAGAAGTTTCGTTCACAAACTAGTCCCGCCCTCCCCTACTCCGTTTGGTTCGCTTGAGTGAGAAGGGGGCGTGGTGAAGTAGCCTAGAATCTTCTGATTGGACGGTCTGACTGTAGAGCTACCGTTATTGGTCGAGAACCTCCTCTGTAAACATTTAATTGGTTAGTCTGCACGTCAGTAGTCCTTGTTTACGTCAGGCAAAGCTCCTGTACCTACCCTCATCTCGAGCAGCTATGCCGAAACGTGAATGTAAGTTCTCGGATAAATTAACAAAGAAATTCCCATGTTTTGTGCAACAAATAAAGGTGAGGACCTAAAAGGTTCAGCTAAGAATACAACGGCAGTGAGGGGCGTGACCTCATTAATCCACCCCCCCCCCCAACCCGAGACGTGTCCCCTTTTTCACCATCCCAGATCTTGTCACCCTACTTAAATCATTATATGTATTTATTGAGGAATATTGTTATAAAGGACAAAAATGTACTATTAGTACTGCTACTATTAATTATGTGTACATTTAAATGTATATAAAGACTTTCTGTTTGAACACAGTATGTGTAAGCTTCACTCTGTCTTGTTTATTTTAGCTTATAGGGTAAATGCAATTAACACACAATATAGGTCTAAGCACAGCTTTTCACTGTAAAGTGTTCAGTGAGCTGACAGTAGCATCTTTGTTACACTGAGACACTACATTTTTGTTTTTGAATTGGTGCATTTATTTGGCATTACAAAAATAGCTTCAGTTCCTATAGCTGTATAAGAGAGGCTGTACAGAAGGAGAGTGTAATTAGATCCATCTCACTCTTGATCTGTTTTACTAGTTAGTGGAACTGGGTCGTGTCGTAAATGAAGCTAGAGAATAAAGTAAGGTAATGAGACACTCACCCACAGTCACAATCACACAGCTCAGGGCTTTCACACTGACACTCATTAATAAGATTTATTTAACTACAAAGGCAATGTCCCCTCAGGTTCACCTCATCTCTTCTCTTTTTCTGTCCTTCCATTCTCACCAATCCTTCTCGTATCATCTCTTCTTTTATTAAATCTTATCCTCTTGTTTTATCTGCTGTGTCCTTTTTCCCTCATTTCTCCCATTTTCTTCTGTCCTAAAGAAGGAAGCCCATACTTCATGCTCTAGATACCCAGGAAATTGTAAACACATGGAGCGAGTCTAGATATATTAGTCATCATTAATTTTTTTTACTATTTATTATTTGATACGCTGAAGGCAGTTGCTCCTAAACAGGGACAATGTAAATGCTTCCTGGTGAACTGATGATATCATTGTTGGGATAGAGCTGTTTCTGATACACCACTGGGATAGGTACTACTCTCATCATTCAGTTCTAATAACATCTTTTCCTTTCTGTCTTTTCAGAGCGAACATTGATGAAGTCGAGACAGACGTGGTCGACGTTGAGGCCAAACTTGATAAGGTATGTTGGAGTGCAGCAGTCTCTCATAGATTATTCCTGCAAATATGATCATTGATTTCAACACACCGTGGAATTGTTGCCACCTCCTTTTGGACTGTGTTGCCATGGGCATTTTTGAAATGTGAGGAGATAACAACAAAGCTGTGTGTGATAATATCAGTGTTCCGGTGCAATACAGCCACGCTAGCTAAGTCCTAGCTCAGATCATAGGGGATTAACTAGGATCAGGAGACAGACTCATTTAGCACCAGCAGTAGTCTAGTGTTTAAACAGCTCAATCCCTTCATCACTCTCACTGCCCACTTTATTACATGTCTCTGTTGTAGCTTTGCCTTGCTGATGTAGAGTGTGAGGCTGCAGCTATTTGCTGTGGTGTTGATGCACGTTTTTTTAAAGTGGTAAATTTTCCTTCCCATAGAGCCTTCCTTCCTTCCATATCAGTCAGTGCTGGGTCACATCGGTACTATGGTTCATCTGCACGTCAAGTTAATCTTGCTCTGACTAAAAGGCATCAGGCTAACTTTTAAGATTCTGGACAAGATGACGAGCAAACACTATTACAGCGTGTGAGTTTGAGTGTTGAATTAAAGTCAAATATATAAACTGATTGTAGCTGTCAAAACAACTTTACTGCCTGAGGCCATTAGTTCTGAGCCATTTTTACCTGATGTCTAGTTGTATGAGAGCGTGAGAATGGGACAGAGTTTGTTTTGAGTACCAGTCCTGTTTTGTCTGATCTCTGATAACGAATTATCTGAAACTGAAAACAATTGTTTCTTAACAACTTGTCTCAATTATAACATCTGCCTTCCCTTAATCAAGTTCAGCTAGGTTCAGCAGCTAATCTGTGTTTTCTTATATGTAAGTTAAGATCAATAAAGTTATTCATTCATTCATTCATTATCTGTAAGCACTTATCCAGTTCAGGGTTGCAGTGGGTCCAGAGCCTACCTGGAATCATTGGGTGCAAGGTGGTAATACACCCTGGAGGGGGCGCCAGTCCTTCACAGGGCAACACAGACACACACACATACACCTACGGACACTTTTTTTTGAGTTGCCAATCCACCTACCAACGTGTGTTTTTTGGACTGTGGGAGGAAACCGGAGCACCCGGAGGAAACCCATGCAGACACAGGGTGAACACACCACACTCCTCACAGACAGTCACCCGGAGGAAACCCACGCAGACACAGGGAGAATACACCACACTCCTCACAGACAGTCACCCGGAGGAAACCCACACAGACACGGGGAAAACACACCACACTCCTCACAGACAGTCACCCGGAGGAAACCCACGCAGACACAGGGTGAACACACCACACTCCTCACAGACAGTCACCCGGAGGAAACCCACGCAGACATAGGGAGAACACCACAACTCCTCACAGACAGTCACCTGGAGGAAACCCACGCAGACACAGGGAGAACACACTGCACTCCTCACAGACAGTCACCCGGAGGAAACCCACACAGACACAGGGTGAACACACCACACTCCTCACAGACAGTCACCCGGAGGAAACCCACACAGACACAGGGAAAACACACCACACTCCTCACAGACAGTCACCCGGAGGAAACCCACGCAGACACAGGGTGAACACACCACACTCCTCACAGACAGTCACCCGGAGGACACCCACGCAGACATAGGGAGAACACACCAACTCCTCACAGACAGTCACCTGGAGGAAACCCACGCAGACACAGGGAGAACACACCACACTCCTCACAGACAGTCACCCGGAGGAAACCCACGCAGACACAGGGTGAACACACCACACTCCTCACAGACAGTCACCCGGAGGAAACCCAAGCAGACACAGGGAGAATACACCACACTCCTCACAGACAGTCACCCGGAGGAAACCCACGCAGACACAGGGAAAACACACCACATTCCTCACAGACAGTCACCCGGAGGAAACCCACGCAGACACAGGGAGAACACACCAACTCCTCACAGACAGTCACCCGGAGGAAACCCACACAGACACAGAGAGAACACACCGCACTCCTCACAGACAGTCACCCGGAGGAAACCCACGCAGACACAGGGTGAACACACCACACTCCTCACAGACAGTCACCCGGAGGAAACCCAAGCAGACACAGGGAGAATACTCCACACTCCTCACAGAAAGTCACCCAGAGGAAACTCACACAGACACAGAAAGAACACACCGCACTCCTCACAGACAGTCACCCGGAGGAAACCCACACAGACACGGAGAAAACACACCACACTCCTCACAGACATTCACCCGGAGGAAACCCACGCAGACACAGAGAGAACACACCACGCTCCTAACAGACAGTCACCCAGAGGAAACCCACGCAGACACTGGGAGAACACACCACGCTCCTAACAGACAGTCACCCAGAGGAAACCCACGCAGACACTGGGAGAACACACCACACTCCTCACAGACAGTCACCCAGAGGAACCCTACGCAGACACAGAGAGAACACACCACACTCCTCACAGACAGTCACCCGGAGCGGGAATCAAACCCACAACCTCCAGGCCCCTGGAGCTGTGTGACTGCGACACTACATGCTGCACCACCGTGCCAAGATACAGATTAAGCAAAGCCACAATGTTACTTAAAGTAGCAGGTCCCAAATACACTCAAATACATATATTTGATATATATATATATATATATATATATATATATATATATATATATATATACATCTCACATATATGTATTTGAATGTCTTTGGGACCTGCTACTTTAAGTATATATATATATATATATATATATATACAGACCGAAAGGATGCAGTAACAGCAGCTGCTCCCCCAGGTCCTAGTGCACTCAAATTTAATTACACTGTGAATATGGAGAAAGAGAGAACCGTAGGTGAAAACGAAAGAATTGGTGGGGGCTAAAGAACATTTATTGGGGTTACAGGTCTAACCTAAAACAGGTCTAACTGCATCCATCATTAAAAGTGCAGGTAATCTCATGTTTGGGAAAGCTTGTATGTTGCTTTAGTTTGCATTAAATAAACTATTAAGGGACAACATATCAGTATTTTAGTCAGTGGGGGCTGTTACTGCAATAACTGGGTTTACATTAATTGGGCACGGACCTAAGTTATGTATTTGTTATGCCTAGGTGATCAACTCTTTACATCCAGGCTAATCTGGTGTAATCAGCCATGCAAGTGCCAAGGGAATAATCAGTGAAAGTGCAATGTATGCTCTTTTATCATTGCCTTTTTTACTTATTTACTCTCTCTCTCTCTCTCTCTCTCTCTCTCTCTCTCTCTCTCTCTCTCTCTCATACGCACACACACATTTCTCTAATACATGCTGACACCACTACAAGCATATACTCGTGTGCCATCATACATGTGCTGCTATGGACTGCCTCCACCATAGTCTGTCGTATACGCTCCAGTTTCCTGCTAATGTGATTAGAACGAGTCTGCCGTTCCTTCACATTGCGTCAATGTAATGACGGGGACAGATGCCACGTTGAGAAACCCCCACTATCTCTCCCACTTCCACATGCTTCCACATTATATTTTTCAGTCGGGTCATAACCAGTAGAATGGAATGCATTTGCAGGCTGTAACATCAGCGTAATTGGTTTTGCTCAACAGTGTTGATTCAGAGGAGGATTCAGAAGTAATACAATCACATTAGTACACTGACGGCTAATTGAACTGCTCCAATTTTCAATAAATAGTCCATGAGAAATGTCCTTACAGGATATGGATTACCCCTTTTTGTTTGGCAATAACGATCCACCACAGACAGTCTTTCTGATACATTTGTGTTACTCCATTCATCATAAATTGTTATCCCTTCAAAAACAAAGACACAACCTTTTTTTCTGAAATCAGTGATAGTTTGAAATTAGTTTCTTGGCATTTGCTGCAATAACAGCTTCTCAAACGACTTTCGAATAGATCATTTGATCATTTCTGTGAAGATGTGACGGTATTCTGCTATGGGAACATTAATAAACTCAAGGACTGATGTTGAATGATTACTTCTGGCTCAAAATCACCAATCCAGTTTATCGTTAAAGTGCTCCATTAGTTCAAAGAACGCAATTCCACAGCTCCACAGCCTAAAACTGGTGTGACCTTAGGCTCATGTACAGCTGCTACAGAGCATTCAAATGTGGTTCATGCTTTTTGCAGAGATCAGAACAGTTATTAACAGTCATTATTACAGAAAGACATGTTAAATGAGGATTTATGTGTACATAGGATTCATCTTTGCAAAAGCTATATTTAGCCTTAGGTTGTATATATATTCAACTTATGTATGCAGTCAGACCTGACACTGCACATGTAGAATAATGTATTTTGCGTGTGATCCCCCTTATCGGCAGTGCATGGTTTCAGTAATGTAGCCAGGTAATGGGTCATTATTGTCATGCTTTGAGTGATATCAGTGGGTTTCAAACTCACACACAAACACAGCCTCTTCCTAACCACGCACGTGCATGTGGTGTGCACCCAGACCTAATGGATTATGAATGGTACAGCAGAACACTTAAGAGAGTGAACATGAATTATATGTGTAACACAGTACAGCAGACTGTGACTGCATGTGTCTATCTGTATGTGTGTGTGTGTGTGTGTGGGAGAAAGAGAGAGAGAAAGAAAAATAAAGAGAAGTGAAATAGAGAGTGCCACTTAGGCTGGTCACAGAAGGTACCTTTTTTATAAAATAGGTTAAAAAACCTGCAGATACAGCTATGGGACTATAGTGTTAATGTATTGCTGATTTTATTTTTTGTGTGAGGGGGCTAGGCATTTGGTGCAGTTGCTCTCTTTTTATAAAGTCGTAATGGAATGAGCTCTCTGCTGTGATCTATGTTTCAAGAGTAACTCAGTTTGGCATTTTTTCAGTGGCTTAATTGTAAAAATATTCTATGTGCACTGAAAAAACAATCACAGATGT
The DNA here is from genome assembly GCF_029633855.1 of Hoplias malabaricus. NCBI lineage: Eukaryota > Metazoa > Chordata > Actinopteri > Characiformes > Erythrinidae > Hoplias > Hoplias malabaricus. The sequence goes on from NC_089804.1 coordinate 40,130,592, forward strand.
AGTAGATACTGTGTCTACTCCCTACTTCTCCCTGTGTCTGCGTGGGTTTCCTCCGGGTGAATGTGAGGAGTGTGGTGTGTTCTCCCTGTGTCTGTGTGGGTTTCCTCTGGGTGAATGTCTGTGAGGAGTGTGGTGTGTTCTCCCTGTGTCTGCGTGGGTTTCCTCCGGGTGACTGTCTGTGAGGAGTGTGGTGTGTTCTCTCTGTGTCTGCGTGGGTTTCCTCCGGGTGACTGTCTGTGAGGAGTGTGGTGTGTTCTCCCTGTGTCTGTGTGGGTTTCCTCCGGGTGAATGTCTGTGAGGAGTGTGGTGTGTTCTCTCTGTGTCTGTGTGGGTTTCCTCCAGGTGAATGTCTGTGAGGAGTGTGGTGTGTTCTCTCTGTGTCTGTGTGGGTTTCCTCCAGGTGAATGTCTGTGAGGAGTGTGGTGTGTTCTCTCTTTTACAGTGTCTTCCAGTGGAAATGAAAAAGGAATTTCCTTCTCCTGTGAAGTTACTTATTTGGAGATGCATGCTTTGCTTTGGCAGGAACGATATTCTGCTTCTTTTGTTTGTGTGTGTGTGTGTGTGTGTGTGTGTATGTTTGCTTGTGTGTACACCATCATCTATCCCCTCCTGCTGTGTTTATCCATGTGTATTAAGCAGGCTGCAGCCTAACACCTTCACAGTACTGGCGTGTTCAAGTTTATGTTTATGTTGGCGCTCTCACTTGCTCTTGGGTGATAATTGTAGGGTGATCTAGGAGTAAACACTTGGCAAACTATAATTTTAGAGTCAAGCCTAATTTTCTCTGCACTTAAGGCCCTCAACTTAAACCTCAAGCGATTGGACAATAAAACGGGACAGTAAGGTTTATGTTTGTCTTTCTCTCTGTTTCTCTGTTTCCATCAGCTGGTGAAGCTATGCAGTGGGATGATCGAAGCGGGCCGAGCGTATGCCAGCGCCAATAAGCTCTTCATCAACGGCATTCGAGACCTGTCTCAGCACTGCAAGGAGGAAATGATCTCGGTGAGTTAGTGTGCAAAGGAGAAAAAACTCTACAGTCGTAAAATGACCAGTATTTATGGTGTTGTGTAGGGGTATAAATTTCTGACCTTTTCAGTACACTTGTTATATTACAGGGAATTGTCTCCTCCTCCTGTATAATGTCCCTGAGGATGTGCTTCCTCCATGAGAGTAGAAAAGAAGCCAGGGATGTAGTGAGAGAGGACCATCCTCCTCATAAAAGAAAATTTTAGGCAATTACTGCAATTCATTAAGTCCTGTAAACAGGTTTATTTAATGTGTGTGTGTGTACTGTTTTGTAGGAGTGTCTGGAGAAATGTGGAGAGAGCCTTCAGGAACTTCTTAACTACCACATGGTGAGGCACAGCTCCCTGTTTTGACTCTAAGCGCACACATGCGTTGCTAATAAAACATGCACACACACGTACGCACGCATGCACACACACACATCCCCCATTCAAATAGTGCAATGGTCCATCATATGGTTGCACCTTTAGCTGTCCCCCTGTGTGCTTTATTGTGAAACAGCGTTACGTTGCCTGTGAAGCACAACCCAACCCCCGGAGAAAAGTTTAATCTTTTTACGCGGAGCGTTTCACATCACATGTGACTGATGCATTCCACATGCCATGCTCTTAACGACCATCTGCACAGACCTATAACCATATAGTAGTAATCTGATTCAAGCACAGCACGACGTGAAACTATTTATACTAACTAACTAATCTAACATCTATATTGCAGTTTAGCTTGGGGTTGGATCTCCCTGGTGAAGGAAGCTAGCAACATGAGCTTAACTAGCAGCAGCAGTGCAAAACTAAAGAAGAAAACCTAAGATACCAAACATGCTTTGTCTGATAAGTTAAACACGAGGCAAGGGAGGAAATCTGTGTTTATATTAACTATCCTAGAAGAAGCAAAGCACTTCGCACATTTTCCTTTTACTGTAAAGTAAATCCACAAAAAGCCATATTAGTCAGTGCTTGGCTTTACACTGAGTGAGCTACAGAACTAAAACCTTGGCGATACATTATGCGCTAAGCATTAGTTTTCACCTCAGTTTCACCTATTTACATGAAATTGACTTTTTTTACCATCTAAAATGAGATAAAACATGAAACCTCCTGCCATTTGACCTTCTTATACAATCAAAAAGTCAGAAAATAGAAATGTGTGGGATATAGACAGAGAACGTCCTTTCCTGTGTTTGAGGGCTGGTATAATTGGAAACATAACACGAGAAAGAGAGACAGAGCAAAAGAGGAAGAGGGAAGTAACCTGAGAGTATATAGCCCTGTGTGACTTTGGTTACCAAAGGCTCCTTTTGCTTCCTCCATGTTTTTATTATTTTCACTGAATCCATAGAGAAACTCACTGGCCACTGGTATGTGCTCCATATGTGTCTCCAAAGCACCTGATTTCTCTAATTAGCCTCCATTCTTTTATCTTAGCATGGAAAAGAATGAGTACCTGAGAGCACGGCAGCCTTGAATAAAACTCTGGGGCTTTCTGGAACAGAGGAAATTCCATGGCATGGATATAAAAGACCTGTGGCTTTTTAATTGTCAGCTCAAATACTGCTGATCCTTTCCTGCCTCTAGATGCATCAGCATAAGTCCAGAACTTTGTTTGTCTCTCCCTGGAGTCTGTTTTTTCTACCATCACAGTTTTTTATGGTTAATTAGAGCAAGTTTATTCCTGTGATAAACTGTTTTTGTGAGGTCTGTCTGCGGTGGAGATGGTAGATTCCTTGCCACTGACCACAGAGGCATGACATTTTTAGGTCACAGTCTTTTGAGAATGTGTAAAGTGTTGACAAAAATTGAGGCAAAATCTGTAATTTTGCATGAAGGGATAAATTGGCCAAAAAAAATGTACATATGTTTCCACTTAACCTAAATGTAATTGATCTACTAAGACATGTTTGGAGGTTGATGGAGCTAGCAATGTAACGGAAGCTAGTATGTAACGGAAGCTAGCACGTAACGGAAGCTTGTAGTTATTGTGTTGGCACTGGATATCCGATAATTGCACATGTTGCAAACTAAATCAAGTTCATAAATCACAAATAGAGTTTCTGAGGGGCCTTCTGACATTGTACAACACTAACTTATAATAATTAATGCAAAAAATGTCTGCTACCGATGTTTTAAGCTAGCAGTGGATTCTAAAAAATGCTAGCTGACTAGCTAAACTAGCAACAGAACTGAATCAGACTCTGTAAACCAGTGTAGACACGTTTACACCATCAAGGCATCTAAAATGAACCAGTGCAGATATATAACGTGTTTCATTATTATGAAAATAACAAATTAATTAGAACTGCTAGCTAAAAACACAAGAAAATAATGAGTGGGAGGAGCTAGGACAGGTCATAGTGACATGAGACAGCTTTACTGTTAAGTGATGGATTGTAAATGGTACTGTCCTCTCCCTGTCTCTCTTCTTCCATCCAGGAACAGAGAGGACATTGAAAGACCTTCACAAAAGACCTTCACTGTAATTCACTGCTGCTTCCATTTTGTTCTCTCCTGTCTGTGATGGAGGTCAAAGCCCTTAACATAATGCTCTGTAAATCAAAGGGCCAAAGGGTTTTACACTAGATCTAATTCCTCTGTCTCGTAAATCCTTAGCCCTGCGTTGTGTTTGATGCGTGTTTGACGTGAGGAGCCCTGCTGGTGTGATGTCTGTTGCCCAGCTGTGCTATTTGGGTTTATGTTGTGAAAAAACACACACACAAAAAAAATCAGTTAATATTAAGCCTATGATATTCTCCTTCTGTGTCTTTCAGCAGTGTCCCAAACCCTTGATGAGTACACTACACCTCCAAAAGCTTGTAGTCCCCTCTGTTTATGTGTGCAATCTCCATAAAAACAGGATTGCTAATAGAACAAGAGGTTCTAGAATACATCTATTTTAAAATGAATAACCATGCCTTATTCTTGTATCTAATCCTGCATTAGTAACAGTGGCAGTTCTGTCTGCTCAAAGCGATTTGAGCTCCTACCGAGACTTGGCATGGCAATGTGTCATAAAACCGAAGACAAGTATATTTCTGAACAGGTCTGCTCTAAGTGTTTCATTAGGGACGTCTGAAATGAAAGCAGCTCCTCTCCTGCTCTCACAGTTGGCCGTAATTACTGCTGTCTGGCACTTTGTCAGGGAGGAGAGAGACGGTGATGGTGAGCGAGAGATATTGGCAGAAAAGGGGAGAGAAAGAGACAGGGAAAGAGAGTGAGGGCGAGAGAGAGACATGTTTAACACCCTCACAGCTGAGCTGAGTCTGTAGATTTATTTGCAGAACACGATGAGCATTTAAAGGACACTTTTCTCACCTTTTCTCCACTCTGGTTTTCGTATCTCAAGCCAGTGTGTGATCCCACATGCTCCTCAGGGGTGTTGCGCAAGCCCACGCTGGGCGTCTCTCCGTTTTTAAGACTAGATGTGGCCTCAGCAGCAGGCAGCCCATGAAATCCCCCCCACCCTTATGCCATCAAGCATCTGTGGAGGCGTCTCTGGGCCTTAGATGAAAGATGTAAAAGGCAAGCCAGGATTACGTTACAGAATGGCGCATGATCTTTGTTTATTTACTGGGACGCCCAGTTGCGTAGTGGTGGAGCTTACTCACCCGTCATCGTCATCACTCAGGACTCCTGCCAAAGGAGCCCACCCAACACCTCTGAGCAAAAGCTTACGACACCTTGTCACAGCTTGCCATGCAGTTTGGTGGCGACGTGAATCAATACTGAATTTCACGGCCTGCCACACTGCAAAGGGAAGGTTATGCAACTGGAATAACTTTTATTTATCTACAAACTCTCTCTGTATATATATCATAAACATCTACAACTATATACATAGATGCTCTAGCTGGATATAACCTCATCCTTGTGCCTTTCCAGTGTCAGAATTCACAATTCTTTCTGGTTAGACCCACAGGAAGGCCCATTGGGCTTGGTTTTTTGGCGTTTTCACATTTTTGAGGTCAGTGTGGAGCTAGGAGTCTGTCCAACACATGTGTCCTAAAACCCTGCTGTGTAAGGCTTGGCCCACGTCTTTTTTTATTTGGCTTTATTATGCAATGAACCCGTTTCCTTAGCATGGAAAAAAAATACAGCCAAATAAACACTGTAACTGAAACAAGACTGGACACAGATTGGACTTTTATGCCTTTGCTTTATTTCCAGGGCTGTGTTTTTAGGAAAGGAGTTTGCTTTACTGTTGTCCAGTTGGAGACCTTTTTCCCAGGCATCGTTTTCTTGTTTATGTAGAACTTCCTCTCCAGTGCTCTGTTGCATGTTTTCTTTTAATGCTTGGGAGGGGACTGCAGCAGAGTGCTCTTCCATACATTCATTCCTCATTAAACAGAAACACTTACGTATGTAATGCCATGTCACCATCACGTCAGTGTCAGAGAATAGTCCATCAAACAAATTTATCTTAGGGCATCCCTATTATTATATGAATATTGAACAATGAAAATTATAAAAATGCGTATTTTCAAGGTTCCAATTTTATACCACCTTCCTTCAGAATTTGTCACTTCCCCGGAGAGAGAGAGTTGTGGGTTCCTCATGTGGGGAGCATCTGCAACATCTTGGTGCTATTAACGACCCTGAGTTCCAGGTCTCTTCTGTCTCATTCATCCTCTTTCTCTGTGTGTCTTGCTCTCTCTGGAGGTCAGCTGAGGTTCTGTGGGCCTGTAGGGAGCTGCAGGATTCTTTGTAACAGTGATGTGTGAGGAGCTGTGTGCCGCTGCATGCAAGTGCCTGGCACAACATGAAAGAGCCTCGCTGCTCTCTTTTAGAATACCCAGGCTTCAGGCCACTATTAAACACCCTCACTCTCCTCTCTCCTCTCTCTCTCTCTCTCTCTCTCTCTCGCTCGGTTTGATTCACAACATTTAAGTTACGATGATTGGTGACATTAAAGGGAAACAAGTCAATGAAGGTGAAATTGATTGCTGTAGAGCCATTGCGCATGAGCCTAACTTTACCATAGTCAATGCCAAGTGTCAATCCATGTGGTTTGCTCATCTACAGGCACACTCTTTCTGTGTGTGTGTGTGTGTGTGTGTTTGTGTTTGTGTGTGTGTGTGTTGGGATGTCTTGATGCATTATGGAAGTCTTAATTACAGTTCCACCTCAGGAGACTATTCTTGGTTCAGTGGATCTTCGACATAATATGCCCTACTGTGTGTGTCTGTGTGTGTGTGTGTGTGAGAGAGAGAGAGAGAACGAAAGAAAGAGACAGAGAGAGAGAGGGAGAGAGACAGGAGAGAGAGAGAGAGGAGAGACAGACAGGAGAGAGAGAGAGGAGAGACAGATAGGAGAGAGAGACAGGAGAGAGTGAGAGAGAGAGACAGGAGGGAGAGAGAGAGGAGAGACAGATAAGAGAGAGAGACAGGAGAGAGGGAGAGAGAGAGAGACAGAGAGAGAGGAGAGAGAGAGAGAGAGAGAGAAAGACAGATGAGAGACAGACAGGAGAGAGAGAGGCAGGAAAAGAGTGAAACTGGGATTAAGGGAGAGAGAAAGCCTGTGGGAGGGGTCTGACAGAAGACGACAGCCAATAAAACTAAGTGGAAAGTAGCTTCAAAATCTCAGCCTGGGTCAGTTTCCTGTTAGTTTTTGGTGTCTGGAGATGTAACCGCACCAGAGTTAACTGATGAAATCACCACATACTGGATAATGAACTGAAGCAGAGAGCGGTGCCCTGAGCCCTGGACCTCTGGTCACCGTGTGGAAAGGACGGGTCATGTGTCATGGGCATTTTTGGGGTTAGTGGAGGGGGAAACGATGATTCCAGTCTAGACTCAGAGCAGGAATGCTGGGCCACATTAGGGACTGAAGAATGCATCACTGAGTGAAATGCTCATGAATGACTAGAAATTGTCAGCTTTTTTTTTTTTTTTTTTTTTTTTTGTGGTGGTGGTGGTGTTGTTTTTTTAAACATATATAATATCTAGTCTCTCAAAGACTCTGAAATGCTAGCTTTATATGAAAAATAACCCCAGAGAACATTATGTATTCGGTGTAATGCCCAAGCATTCATTTACACTATATATTCCTTTGTGATATATTTCTAGAAGTATTTATTATGGCGAGTGTAAGCTATTTTAAAAGGGACCCACATCATTTAAGAACTAGTTACTTATATAATTTCATAGGTAATCAATAGTAATTGAATGGGATGCTCCAGAACAGTTGCATAATGAGTCTAAACTCCCCAACATTAGATATAAAGCCATTAAAGATTAAAGTACATTTTTATCCAAAGTTTTGGGTTCATACTTGTGATGTATGTGTACATTTTGGACCATGGAGTATCATCTTTCTCTCTCTCTCTCTCTCTCTCTCTCTCTCTCTCTGTGTGTGTGTGTGTGTGTGTGTGTGTGTGTGTGTGTGCATGTATGTGCGTGCATTAGTGTGTGTGTGTATCTGTGTAAAGCACGTTTGGCAGATGACCTATGCTATATTCATGCTGCATGTGACATAGTGTCACATGTCCTTCTTCTGCAGCTTATCTCTGCTCTAAAGCCCCTGTGCTTCTAATGCTGCCAGTACTGAGATGATTACTGCTCTCTTGCCCCTGATGTAGCCGCTCTGACGACATGTTTTCATGTGTATTATGGGCACGTCAATATGCCTTCATAGTTGGAACCCTCGTGAGAAGTGTCCTTAGACAAAAGCCTCGGGGCCTGAGTCTGATTATGTGTCACTGTGTGTGTGTGTGTGTGAGATTGTTTGACTCCCAGAACCCTAATCCTGTCTGTGCCAGCGACTTATTTTACCCTTTCCAAGCATCCGCCCCATGACATGAGCATCAGTTCCAGGAGAGAGAGAGAGAGAGGGGTGTGTGTGTGTGTGTGTGTGTGTGTGTGTGGATGTATCATTGTTGGGAAAGTGCAGTGCCAGAACTTTTTCTGCTTTTGCAGTTGCACTCTGCCATCTAGTGTTCATATTTGGGTATTGACGACAGATGTGGTGTCCTACTACAGATGTGCTGTAAGGCTGAAGGCAGTGAGTTATTATTTAAACACATAGACACATATGGAATCTGTTGCCATTTTTTTTTTATATTTACATGTTTTGGCCCCGTTCAACTTAACAGGGAACTTTAAAATAACTTTAAAAAGCTGAATTAACTGATCAGAAGGCCTGTCCACAAACATTTGTCCATCCATCCGTTACCGCTTATCCAATTCAGGGTCACGGTGGGTCCAGAGCCTACCTGGAATCATTGAGCGCAAGGCGGGAATACACCCTGGAGGGAGCGACAGTCCTTCACAGGGCAACACACACACTCACACATTCACTCACACACTCACACCTACGGACACTTTTGAGTCACCAATCCACCTACCAACGTGTGTTTTTTGGTCTGTGGAAGGAAACCGGAGCACCCGGAGGAAACCCACGCAGACACAGGGAGAACACACCAAACTCCTCACAGACAGTCACCCGGAGGATATCCACACCGACACATGGAGAACACACCACACTCCTCACAGACAGTCACCCGGAGGAAACCCACACAGAAACAGAGAGAACACACCACACTCCTCACAGACAGTCACCCGGAGGAAACCCACGCAGACACAGGGAGAACACACCACACTCCTCACAGACAGTCACCCGGAACGGGAATCGAACCCACAACCTCCAGGTCCCTGGAGCTGTGTGACTGCGACACCTACCTGCTGCACGCCCTGCATCATTTGTACACGATTATAAATGAGGTTTAATAGTTTAATACACAGAACAAATCTGTGGGAGAAGAGAATTAATTTGTATGTCTGTTGTATCTGAATACACACTGGATTACAGTAATTATTCCCTGTCTAACCTCGACCAAGTCTTGTGCTTGAGGCTGGGTACTACTCTCTTGTGAATGACAAGAACAATTATTAATCATGTGTTAGGAAAGATATGAATCTGAAACTGAATGTACACATTCTTTGTGTTTCCTGCAGATCCTGTTTGACCAGGCCCAGAGGTCCATTAAACAGCAGCTACACACCTTTGTCAAAGAGTAATTTTTTTAACTATTCTATCATTCTATTTTTAAATCTCCCCTTCTACAAATGTACTCTTTGCTTAGTGTTAGTTTAGTAAAAGGACACTCAGGAGTGCCAGCAGATATTAGTATATTTGGCCTCCCTCTAGTCATGGTTTACCACAGATACCGTAATGTCGTAAATTCTGGTACTGAGTGCTCATCTGTTCTTCCGTTCAGTGACGTGCGGAAGTTTAAAGAGACAAAGAAGCAGTTCGATAAGGTGAGGGAGGACATGGAGATTGCTCAGGTGAAAAACGCTCAGGCTCCTCGCAACAAGCCACATGAAGTGGAGGAGGCCAGCAGCGCCCTCATCGTGACACGGAAGTGCTTCCGACACCTCGCCCTTGACTATGTGTTACAGGTGAACTACAAAAAATCATACATCAAAACATATGGGCTTTGAAGTGGTCCTTCAGGTAAAAGTGAATGAAACAACACATATGCTGGGCTTTCTATTTCAAAACATAAGATTGCAGAGTTGTAGAGGTTTGTAATAAACAGAGATCTTATAAAAGTGTGTAACAGAGTTATAAACAGTAAACAAATACACAGAATATATATATATACTCTGTGTATTTGTTTAGTTGTGTTATTAAACCTTCAGAAAATAAAGGTGCAATTGCACTCAATTAACTTTTATAAGATCCATTTCAGATTTATCCGCATAGTCTTTATGGGATGTGTTGAGATGATATATTGTATCCCTGCTACTCCATCCAGCTTTTCTTGATGGCCCCTTTATGATAAAGCCTTGATTAGTATCCACTCAAGTGGGCTTAATCCCACTGGCTGACTCTCCGTTGCCCCTGGTAACACTGTGACAGATTAGGCCTGATTACATCTTCCCTCTGCATAATGCATTATATCTGCTGGCCATCATTAGTAGGCTGTAGCTGATGCGTCTTTTTTGGACCTGTTTTAAACAGAGTGGTGTTTCCTTTTGCTGTCAGTTGGTCACTGGTTAGAATGAACATTAGGTCATCTGTAACTGAAGTGATTCACTTTCACTGCTGGCTTTGTACAAAAGCAGCGTGTGGTGAGACTATTATTAAAGGGATACTTAGGTTTCCCGTGTACAAACAGTGACTGTATACAATGATTTTAATGCCTTTCTGTGTAATAATATATATATATATATAGTATAAACATTTAAAGGCTAAGCACCACTTAATGGACCTCCATGAATATTTCACATTATTTTAGTTACTCTCATATATAAGTATGAATTAAAATGAAAATAGCAGCTTAATTTGCTTTAAAACTGACAATTTTATTAAATTGACGGAAAAACCCGAGATCACTACGGAAATTCTCGAACGCAACCGTGACGTCACTGGTGGACAACAGCTGAACAACATCGCGGTAAAACCCCGTTATGACTGACTGTTATGACAGTATCTAGCTAAATAACCAACATTATTCATGACAATAGCCTAGCAATAAGCTAAACTCAAATTTAGAGGTACCGTTATTCTTGTAAATGTGATCGAAGTCGAACTCGAATTCATCCGACACTATAAACCTCCGTAATGCAGCTACGTAGCCGAGTATAATCTGAGCCACCGAGTTTAGCAAGTCAAGCTAACGTTAACTAACACCAACTAAAACAGGCGAAGTGAGTGTCCTTACCCTGTTTACCTCCATGTTACAGAGGCTCTTGAACACCTTTCGTTGGTGTCCTTACATGCCCATATTGTTGGAAAAGCGCCAGTGAAATGAGCTACAGATAACGGAGTGAGCGGAACCGCGGTAAAGTTGGCTCAGCGTTCGATATTCGCCAGACATTCACCCACGAATATCCTGGTTATTAATAAAAACAAAATGTACTCGCCAAATGACTACTTCAGTGCAATTACTACATATTGTGAACTTATTCACACACACTGGCGTTCAATGTTTTTACTGCTGTAAGATGTGAAAATATCATTATGTGATTTACAGATGAGTTCTTTCTGGCGGAGAAGCGATTTAGCGACGCAACGTCTTTTCAAAATAAAAGTCTTGGGTATGAGCCATTTAAATATCAGCATTTAAATACGTAAACCCTGTAACACACTTTTGAAAGCTGATTGAACATCAGCTTCCCTATGTGTTGTATGTAAACCTTGTAACAAATTTGTGAAAACAGATTCTGTGTCAGATTTTCTATATTTTGTGTTTCTGAACTAGGAAAAATGAGTTTCACAATTAAACGACATGACCCCTGGACCCAATTTCAGGCCTATGATGTAGTACACCCAAGGACCAATAAATTTCATACTCATTTGGACATGTGAACCTTGTAACAAATTTGTGAAATCAGATTTTATATAAGATTTTCTATATTTTCTGTTTTCGGACTAGGAAAGATGGGTTTCACAATTAAATGACATGACCAACAGACCCAATTTCAGTCCTATGATGTAGTACACCCAAGGACTAATACATTTCATGCTCATTTGGACATGTGAACCTTTTAACAAATTTGTGAAAACAAATTCTATGTCAGATTTCCTATATTTTCTATGGGTTGATGGGTGTCACAATTCAATGACATGACCCACAGCCCCAATTTCAGTCCTGTGATGAAGTACACCCAAGGACCAATACATTCCATGCTCATATGGACATGTGAACCTTGTAACAAATTTGTGAAATCAGATTTTATATGAGATTTTCTATATTTTCTGTTTCTGGACTAGGAAAGATGGGGATCACAATTAAGTCTTCGAACTGCACATTTTATTTAGGTTGGTTGTAGATGCTCTAAAATATATATTTTTGAACATAAAATTATGCATTATCCTGCTGAACTACAGGAACTGTTATTTAACTATTTACATCAACACACACAGGGACATATTACACATCAGTGCAGTGTGGACAGTGCAGGTCCTGTCCAGTTTGAGAGAATGTCTCCCATTCTTCTGGTGTCATTGCCAGACATTTGTGGTGGAACCAGAAATTGCACACATTACACTGTATCAGCAGAGTAAAAAGAAAAAAAGAGAGAAAAAGAAACATGTAATTGACTGTGATTTAGAGACTGACAAACGTTGATCTATTACAACAAACTGGAATACTGACCCACTGTGTATAACAGGGATAAGATCTCCGTGCGCACATGTGGCATAATTCATCCAGATTATCTGAAATAGGTAGTTTTGGAGAAAATTCAATTAATATGACATTTTAACTGATTTCTATATCTTTATCCTGAGTTTTTATTTTAATATATATTATAAATTGCTGTTCACTCCCAGTGTTTTTGATTATTTGTAGGATTCAAGCAAATTATTTTGTACATTTTCATACATCACACTAACCTTGGGTTTCCCAAACTGTATATTTATTTTTAAATCAAATATTTCAAATAACATTTTTTATAACATGAAGAACTTCGCAAGTAAGTACCTTTCCTCCTATTCCTAATGTAACACATTGTGCAGCAATGAATGTAAGTTATTGGAACCTCTACTTGCAAAGTTCATCACAAACTGAAGCAGCTGTATTACAACAGGATCATTAGAGTTGGGAATTTATGGAAACTATTCATCAAGAGAAAAAATGTTATTTGAAATATTTGATTTAAAAATAAATATACAGTTTGGGAAACCCAAGGTTAGTGTGATGTATGAAAATGTACAAAATAATTTGCTTGAATCCTACAAATAATCAAAAACACTGGGAGTGAACAGCAATTTATAATATATATTAAAATAAAAACTCAGGATAAAGATATAGAAATCAGTTAAAATGTCATATTAATTGAATTTTCTCCAAAACTACCTATTTCAGATAATCTGGATGAATTATGCCACATGTGCGCACGGAGATCTTATCCCTGTTATACACAGTGGGTCAGTATTCCAGTTTGTTGTAATAGATCAACGTTTGTCAGTCTCTAAATCACAGTCAATTACATGTTTCTTTTTCTCTCTTTTTTTCTTTTTACTCTGCTGATACAGTGTAATGTGTGCAATTTCTGGTTCCACCACAAATGTCTGGCAATGACACCAGAAGAATGGGAGACATTCTCTCAAACTGGACAGGACCTGCACTGTCCACACTGCACTGATGTGTAATATGTCCCTGTGTGTGTTGATGTAAATAGTTAAATAACAGTTCCTGTAGTTCAGCAGGATAATGCATAATTTTATGTTCAAAAATATATATTTTAGAGCATCTACAACCAACCTAAATAAAATGTGCAGTTCGAAGACTTAATTGTGATCCCCATCTTTCCTAGTCCAGAAACAGAAAATATAGAAAATCTCATATAAAATCTGATTTCACAAATTTGTTACAAGGTTCACATGTCCATATGAGCATGGAATGTATTGGTCCTTGGGTGTACTTCATCACAGGACTGAAATTGGGGCTGTGAGTCATGTCATTGAATTGTGAAACCCATCTTTCCTAGTCCGAAAACAGAAAATATAGAAAATCTCATATAAAATCTGATTTCACAAATTTGTTACAAGGTTCACATGTCCAAATGAGTATGAAATGTATTGGTCCTTGGGTGTACTTCATCATAGGCCCAAAAATTGGGCTGTGAGTCATGTCATTTAATTGTGAAACCCAACTTTCCTAGTCCAGAGACAGAAAATATAGGAAATCTCGGATAGAATGTGTTTTCACAAATTTGTTACAAGGTTCACAAGTCCAAATGAGTATAAAATTTATTGGTCCTTGGGTGTACTACATCATAGGCCTGAAATTGGGTCCAGGGGTCATGTCGTTTAATTGTGAAACTCATTTTTCCTAGTTCAGAAACAGAAAATATAGAAAATCTGACACAGAATCTGTTTTCACAAATTTGTTACAAGGTTTACATACAACACATAGGGAAGCTGATGTTCAATCAGCTTTCAAAAGTGTGTTACAGGGTTTACGTATTTAAATGGCTCATACCCAAGACTTTTATTTTGAAAAGAAGTTGCGTCGCTAAAGCGCTTCTCCGCCAGAAAGAACTCATCTGTAAATCACATAATGATATTTTCACATCTTACAGCAGTAAAAACATTGAACGCCAGTGTGTGTGAATAAGTTCACAGTATGTAGTAATTGCACTGAAGTAGTCATTTGGCGAGTACATTTTGTTTTTATTAATAACCAGGATATTCGTGGGTGAATGTCTGGCGAATATCGAACGCTGAGCCAACTTTACCGCGGTGTAAGAGGATGGTCCTTTCCAAAGTGCCCGTTTAAAGTTGACAAATTTAGTCTATTTTCTGGATATTTTGGGATCTTTGGGCCATTTGTGCACAGATGTCCCACTGTACATTGAATGATTGCAGCCAAAAACAACACACCTTTTCGTCATTTTGCATTAATTTAAGTGCAACTTCTAGAGTTGTTGTCCACCATCTACGTCACAGGCAAGACGCCTATTAGAGTTTCCGAACACAGAAACCAACGGTCTTTTAAACCTTATTCCTTGAATTAGTAAGAAATAACATGTTTTCTAACTATCAATAAACACAAGTTAGGAACTCAAATTCCACTGTATTTATTTGTTTGACACTTTCATAGAGCTGGTGCTTAGCCTTTAATATCTAGTGTAAAGAAGATGGGGTAACTGCAGCAAATGGGGACACACTCCCTGTTCATTTCTTTCATTTCAGAATAAATTTTGAATGAACAAGTTTTGTAATAAATAACGGAGCGAGCAATGGGCCAGTTTTAAAGCCTATCTTAAGTGTGTAACTGTTAAATGAGTCAACTGTTTTTATTATCGCCTAAAATTGTTGTCTAAATTGGAAGCTAAAACTGACTAAGTAGAATTGTTGGTGTTTAGCTGTCTATAGGTGTGTCCAACCATAAAACCAGCCATAATCAAAAGCTACCGCTAGGTGGGGAAGTAGTATTCCTATTTGTCAAAAAACAAAATCATAAGTGGCCTCTAGTAAGTGTTCTCTTTTTCTCTTTAGATCAACGTTTTACAGGCCAAAAAGAAGTTTGAAATCCTAGACTCTGTGAGTATTTATCATCTTTTTACATTTCATCTCCTCACTCCATTAACTCCAATGTTAGATTTTTATAGAATAATGATAAAAAAAAATCACCATGATTCACAATTCCCTCTCTAACATGAATAACTGGAAGTCTAGAGTTCAGAGGGTTAAACAGGATCAGTGCTGGAACGTTGTCAGAAGTCTCCTTTGCTGTCCTTTACAGATGCTGTCATTTATGCAGGCACAGTACACTTTGTTCCAGCAAGGCTACACTCTCCTGGATGAGCTTGACCCCTACATGAAGAAACTGGCTGCCGAGGTGAGCGTCACCTCCTCAAACACCTGCTCCTTCCGACCCTTTACTCTGCTGCCTCCATCTGCTCTCCACATGCACAAGACCAGTGCCAGAGCAGAGCAGCACTGGCCTAATGGCCTAATCTCTGCCTTGGCAGCTTCTACGGACCATGTGTGTGTGTGTGTATGTGTGTGTGTGTGTGTGTTTGTGACAGAGGTCAAGTGTGTGCTATGGGAGGCCAACACATGATAGATAGCTATATACTTGTATGCCATAGGCTTAATATAGATATAAAAAGGTACAGTAGGGGTACATTATTGGCCACTAAAGGTACAAACAATGTAAATGTACTTTAAATGAACTGTAAATGAGCTTTCATTATAGAACATACAGATCATAATATAAGTCCTGGAGATGAAATGGGGTTTATGAAATCAACACAATTTTAAAATCTACAAAATAGAATAAGGTACAGTTACATTCCCTAATTAAGGTTCGAATATGTACCACAGTGACAGCAAAAGGTACCAGCACAGTGACAGTTTTTCTTACAGTGTTAAATGGGAAGGTGAATTTTTGAACTGAAAAGTGGACATAGATTTCTGAGCAAGTCAGACACAAATATACAAAAGAGTAAAACAGATTCCTCTGACCTGCTGTGCTGTGTCCTGACTGCAGCTGGATCAGCTGGTGATCGACTCAGCGATGGAGAAGAGGGTAATGGAGCACCAGCATGCCATCATCCAGCAGAGGGTGAGCTTTAACTTCATTCTTCTCTCAATGTCATTTTCTTACTGGTTCAGCACATTCATAGCAACAGCAGCTCAGCTTTAACAGGCCATTCCGAATGGTAACTGTTGAAAACTTAAAAACACTTTCACGTTTATGACTCAGTAACATGGGATATGAGAATAAGTCAGATATTATACAAGAATACACATTGCTAATTCTTCCAGACATAGCTAAGTTAGCATAAGGATTCTGCATTAGCTCAAAGCTAAATATAAGCTAGTAAGTAGTGGTTTACTATCCACCAAAAACTACAGGTTTATCTTGTCATCTACAAGATAATAATTTCATTGTTTAATGAATGTGTTGTTAGATTTGATATATCATTGTAAGTTAGCAGTTAGACCGACCTATTAGCAAGCTTGCTGTTTTTTGCTTTCCTACTCCATGGGTATGGGTGAATGTGTTGGTGTACATATGGCCACAATAGCTGCCTTATGATTGCTTTGTGTAGGCCTTCATCAGCATATGAATAAAGTACAGTTCCCTGACCAGCCTGGGGATTTTGGCCCTAAAGACACAAACACATACGATTTGCCACCCAGGCACTACCCATCTGTTAGCACATTGCTAGCCAACAGAGCTAGCAATACGTCATAGCTAGAATCATACATTAGGCCAGTCCTCAACCATTACACTTAATTTTCAGCCCACACCATATCCTTTGTCTACAAAACTGTCAGTAAGACCCCAAATGCCCTACATTAAGAGCATGAGACTCTCTCTCTCTCTCTCTCTCTCTCTCTCTCTCTCTCTTTCTCTTTCTCTTTCTCTTTCTCTCTTTCTCTTTCTCTTTCTCTTTCTCTTTCTATCTCTCTCTCTCTCTCTCTCTCTCTCTCTCTCTCTCTCTCTCTCTCTCTCTCTCTCTCTCTCTCTCTCTCTCTCTCTCTCTCAGAGAGCACAGATTCCGTCAGTCCTTCCTTCCGTCTGAAATAGCTGGACAATAAATAATGGCCTAATATACTATTTTAAAACTTTTTTAGTCTTTGGACATGATCACTACTGAATATTACGCTTTGGTTTTGTACATTTTGTAAAACACAAAACAGCTACAAATCATGTGCTAAATAAATGTTATTATCAATGAATGGAAACCTAACAGTCTGAACTTATATCTGATTCATGATCTTTCATCTTTTCTCTCTCTTTATGTGATTTTCTCCTCCATCCTGCCCCATGTAGACATTAATGCAGGTGAGCAAAATGTTCTCATTCCATTAATTGATGTTTTACAGATTATTTTATCCTTTCTGTCTTTATTCTTTATTCATGAATGCATACGTCATAGAGTCACATACTTAATTTACAAATACACAAAGAAGGAGATAAATAAGAACAAAACTGAAAAGAAGACCCAGTAGCTTTTACTATAATTTGACTACAGAATTATAATGTAAATCATTATCTTACAATTACACTGATATGAATATATTATACAACTCTTTATCTCACATACAGCTTGTGGTTTATTACCTCTGACACCTTGTAATGTAAATGCACTCCCTTGTAATTTGTATAAGGACAGAAAACCTGTTAAATCTAACATCACTTATATTGAAAACCAGTGGGTTGATCCTTAAAGAAGTGGAGGATCTGTCTGTTGGCTGCTAAGTGTGTGACACAGCAAGCTTTCTGTTTCTCTTACACGTCTAAATTGTTGTACACATTGGTCATCCACGTGTTACTGATGCTACAGATCTGAATAGGTTGAAAAATACTGGAGTTTTTTTAATAACAGAGCAGTAAGCCTGGGATGCTAGTCTCCTATTTTCTTGTCATTTTCTTGTCAGGTTTAATACTGCGCTCACAAACACAACGTGAGAGAACTTGTTTATTAGGCTCTGGGAGATGATTGTTTGCTGATCTATAAAACACTGATTTATGGCCATCACATGCTGAGCTCTTTCAGAGAGGTCGATGCATGTGTGTGTGTGTGAGAGAGAGAGTGTGTGGGAAGTTGGGAGATAAAGGGACGGCACAACAACACTTGGACAATTAACTTAATCGGCATGAATGTTGGAAGCACTGAATGAACACAGGAGGTGGTGTGTGCCTCAGAATAACCTTTTACGATGCCTTCTGCCTTTCACTTCCTTAGTGACAAAACAGGAGGCAGCAAACCCACACTATATACCACACATAGACTTACACACTGTCTCCCACCAGATTACAGTGTGTTCATATTTCAGAGAAATCAATGAATGTCACGTTCCTATTTCATGTGCTCGTTGTTTATTTGCACCCCACCACTCACAGCGTCACATGCTCACCGACAGCACCCAGGACCACTTTGTCCTGAGATGGTAGAGATCAGAATTCAACAATAATCATTGTAGACAGTGATTCATTTCAAAATTACTTGCTGGAGGTCAACACACTATTGGGATTTACGTTAATTTGGTAATAACATTTAAACTTATTTTTTTAAATACACTAACTGCTCCACAGACAGTGCTGGCATTCTTTATTCCCTTCTAGCCAATCCTCATCACTGAGCCTAGTCACCCTAGGCCAGTGTGAAGTTCCTACATTGATTAATTATTCTCAAAGGAACCCCAGCAACTTTTAGACTCAGCTGGTGTGCTGGACAGTCCTGTTTCTGTGTTGTTTTGGGCTGTTTAGTGGTCAGTTAATTGAGCAGGTTGGTTTGGATTAGTGTCTCTCTCTCAGGTCTGGATGTCTCTCCTGGTGGCTCAGGGCCAAGACCCTCTCCCCATGGCCAGCTTCACTAAAGGGAGCAGATGGCACTGGCACAGAGGTAACAGAGAGAGAGAAAGAGACAAAATGTGTGGTTGCTGAATTAGTGCCGCCAACTGTCCTGGACATGTGCGCTTCAATCCGAGAGTGGCTCCTTCCATACACACACACACACACACACGCACACACACACACAGACCTGTGTAAACAAGCTCTGTATCATTCACAATAAGATGCACAGGTGAGATGTGCCACCTGCTTTTACAGGGCCAGGGTTTTTTGGTCTGTTACATACACTAAATAAGACAGTGTTGGTCTTCATTAGTGAAATGTATCATTAAACTTGGATATGATTCTACTTGAGATGGAGTGATGAAAATCTCATATGGAAAATAAGACAAGACCAAAAAGATTTATGACACAGACTTAATGAAGCATTCATAAAAAAAACTCCTCTGTGAGGAGTGTGGTGTGTTCTCCCTGTGTCTGCGTGGGTTTCCTCCGGGTGACTGTCTGTGAGGAGTGTGGTGTGTTCTCCCTGTGTCTGCGTGGGTTTCCTCCGGGTGACTGTCTGTGAGGAGTGTGGTGTGTTCTCTCTGTGTCTGTGTGGGTTTCCTCCGGGTGACTGTCTGTGAGGAGTGTGGTGTGTTCTCTCTGTGTCTGCGTGGGTTTCCTCCGGGTGACTGTCTGTGAGGAGTGTGGTGTGTTCTCCCAGTGTCTGCGTGGGTTTCCTCCGGGTGACTGTCTGTGAGGAGTGTGGTGTGTTCTCTCTGTGTCTGCGTGGGTTTCCTCCGGGTGACTGTCTGTGAGGAGTGTGGTGTGTTCTCCCTGTGTCTGCGCGGGTTTCCTCCAGGTGACTGTCTGGGAGGAATGTGGTGTGTTCTCCCTGTGTCTGCGTGGGTTTCCTCCGGGTGCTCCAGTTTCCCACAGACCAAAAACACACGTTGGTAGGTGGATTGGTGACTCAAAACTGTCCGTAGGTGTGAGTGTGTGTGTGTGTTGCCCTGTGAAGGACTGGCGCCCCCTCCAGGGTGTATTCCCGTCGTGTGCCCAATGATTCCATGTAGGCTTTGGACCCACTGCGACTGAATAAGCACTTACAGATAATGAATGAATGAATAATAATAGTAATAATAATAATAATGTGTGTGTGTGTTGTATATAATGTTGAAAATTATTAAATAAAAGTTTATTACGTGTCATAGGAATAGAGAGCAGGAGACAAGGGCAAAGGATAATAACTTAATAAGTTTAGAAGATGCCTGTGTGTTGATTATTAAGTATTAAGTGGATTCTCAGCATGCTACCATCAAACCTCACATTCCTCCTGTGACCTGCTGCCCCTGTCTCTGGATTAATGCCTTTGTTACGTCCCCTTCACATAGACATTGGACATAGAGCTGTCCCTCAATCCTCTTCTAAGGCAAGCTGCCTTCAGTTTAAGGCTGTATTATAGAGGAAGTGTGGAGAGATCACAACCTTTCTGACCCTGTGACCTCACAGCTTGAGCAAAAGTGGCCTCAAACTTATGCGAGACTATTTGGTGGAAACAAAGATGCACATCTAATAATTGACTCCAATATTTAGTTATAGTGATTTGGGTTGGTCCTTTTGTTTTTTAAAGGATTAGATTGGTTCAGAAATATGTTAAAAATCTGATTTACTGTTTAATTTCCAGAGGTGGAGAGGGTAAATATATTTCATTATAATATACAGAAGTAAAGTATTCATACATGGTAAAAAAAAATCTGTCATTGCAGTGCATTAGTTCACATTTAAATACAAACTATAACTGCAGTATACCTTAGCCTTGTAGCTCTAGTATCTCTAGAATCCTGCCTTGGGTAGTGTAGCTTTCACATATTCCTGCCTCAAATCAAGACCCCAGTTGATGGTTCACATATGGAAATAAAGCATGAGAGTTACTGGCTCTAGCTTCTGCTTTAACAACAAGCTGTATTTGTTCACACACTAATTCCACTTCCTGAGACTCACAGTGGACGATGCTGTATCCAGGTGATTTATTTTTGGAGGTTCTAGTGCGGCCTCTCTCTTCCATGTTCAGAATGGCAGAGTTACGATTTCTCCGGCTGTCCCACCGTCTTTCTCTCACACCCACTTCACATTACATCTGCTACACCACACACACAAGTATAATCCACACACTGCTCTTTCTTCCTAGTCTAACTTTGTTGTGGCACCCTTGGGACTCGTTTTCCCCACCATTCTCCCACAGAGTTATGGCATGTTCCACTAGGCCCAACAGCTGTGTGCACACACATTCGCACACATGTCCAAACAAGTGATGATGCGATCAAGAAAATGAAAACTTAAGGGGCACAAGGAGGAGAGTACCTCTCTGTGACCCTCAAAAACATAGAATACAGCAAGCATTACAAGCAGAAGTTACAGCACGTTGTTTCAATATTATGCTACAGTTGAGACTATGTTTGAACTCAAAATAAAATGTAAAAAAGGAAAGTAAAGGAACTTTATGAAAAATGCCATGATATTTTTGTTCCATCTGAGGAATGTTAAACAAAATGTAGAAAATCAATAATATCTTTGCACTGGGGGCCCAAACATTCGCCCAAAGTTTAAAAACACGGTGTTTCCCCAGTGTAGAATGATATCTGGGGTAGGGGAGAGCCCTTAGCAACAGTAAAGGTTGGGGCCAATGGTGAAGCCCCGCGTGAATGAGCGCGTGGCTGTGAGGGGGCGGGGGTACCGCGAGGGGCAATAATCTTTGCTTGATTAAGCAGGGATTGTTTGGTGGACTGTCAGACAGATGGACGCCGACGATTCCAAAAAGCTAGTGTCCCCCCTTATCCCCCTCCCGTGGAGCCCGTTCACAGTGCTCGCCTCGGGGAGGAACACCGGGCACGAGGGCGCTCGTAAATCCGCCTGAATCTACTCGTGGCTGTGAAATAACGTTCGTGGCGTCCGTGGCTCCGTGATCTCCGGGGCTCTGTGGTCAGGTCATGGTGGGGCGCGTGAAGAGACAGCTGTATGCTAATGAGCTCTCCAGCGCGCGCCGCTGCAGCAGGTGGCGCCTAGAGAAGAGCAGCGCGCGAGGCGACGGGCGTCATTCGCTCTGAACTTCAGCTCGAGCGCGTTCCTTCACAGCGAAGTGACGCTCGAGCGCCTCAGTGAAATGATAACGGACCACTGAGCGTTCAACGGTCGCCTTCAGAAAGTAATGTTCGGAGCCTTCTCAATGCTTTTGGACAAACATTTTTTAAAGATGAAGATACTTGGGAGGTTGTGGAGGTTTGGTTATACTTTGGTGAGTTTTTACTGTTCTGTCTCTCTCTCTCTCTCATTTCAAGTTTCTCTTGGCAACAGTGGTTTTACTTAAAAAAAACAAGCTGAGACAAAAACTTTCCCATGGCTATGTTTACAGGTGTTCCAATAGCACATTTGTTTTTTGGATTCAGAAAGACAAAGTGTCAGTCTGATTTTCCTCAAAAACTTTTAAGCTACAAAATGAAAAGGCACCATGTTTAATTCAAGCGCAAAGTACACTTTATCCATGTGGACTATCATGCTCAAAGTACCCATATAAATGAATAAATAAACACATTTTAACCCATGGGCGGCACGGCGGCGCAGCAGGTAGTGTCGCAGTCACACAGCTCCAGGGGCCTCGATTGTGGGTTCGATTCCAGCTCCGGGTGACTGTCTGTGAGGAGTGTGGTGTGTTCTCCCCGTGTCCGCGTGGGTTTCCTCCGGGTGACTGTCTGTGAGGAGTGTGGTGTGTTCTCCCCGTGTCCGCGTGGGTTTCCTCCGGGTGACTGTCTGTGAGGAGTGTGGTGTGTTCTCCCCGTGTCCGCGTGGGTTTCCTCCGGGTGACTGTCTGTGAGGAGTGTGGTGTGTTCTCCCCGTGTCCGCGTGGGTTTCCTCCGGGTGACTGTCTGTGAGGAGTGTGGTGTGTTCTCCCTGTGTCCGCGTGGGTTTCCTCCGGGTGACTGTCTGTGAGGAGTGTGGTGTGTTCTCCCCGTGTCCGCGTGGGTTTCCTCCGGGTGACTGTCTGTGAGGAGTGTGGTGTGTTCTCCCTGTGTCCGCGTGGGTTTCCTCCGGGTGACTGTCTGTGAGGAGTGTGGTGTGTTCTCCCCGTGTCAACGTGGGTTTCCTCCGGGTGACTGTCTGTGAGGAGTTGGTGTGTTCTCCCCGTGTCCGCGTGGGTTTCCTCCGCGTGCTCCGGTTTCCTCCCACAGTCCAAAAACACACGTTGCAGGTGGAGTGGCGACTCGAAAGTGTCCGTAGGTGTGAGTGAAAGTGTGAGTGTGTGTGTTGCCCTGTGAAGGACTGGCGTCCCCTCCAGGGTGTATTCCCGCCTTGCGCCCGATGATTCCAGGTAGGCTTTGGACCCCCCGCGACCCTGAATTGGATAAGGGTTACAGATAATGGATGGATGGATGGATTTTAACCCATGACATCACTCAATGTAATTTTAAACGTATTATTTCAGGTTAGATTTGTAACAAGATTGTGTCAGATTCATCTTTCTCATCAAGGTTCCTTCCAGGATTTTCTGAAGCTGAAGTTTTGCAACACTAGCTTTAATCTCAGTCTGGATAACTGACTCTAAGTGTACCTTTTATTCCTTAACATATAAACCTAATAATAATACAATATTTGTAGTCATTGTTTGTAATAGTCTCTTTGCAGGTATACAAAGTTTACATGCTGTAAGCGGAACTTTTCCTTTGCTCTCTTGTGAAACCAGGGGGTAGGTCCCCTCTTATGAGACTTGGTTCCTCCCCAGGTTTCTTCTCTTACTGTGTTTTTTCTTGCCAATGTCACCCCTTGCTCACGAACCTGGGGGTTTTACATTTCATGTTAAAACTATGAAACTATTACTGGAATTCGGTAAAAAAAGCTGCTTTGTGACATCATCCACTGTAAACAGTGCTATATAATAAAATGGACTTGATTGTATTTGAAGTTTTTGATGGTTTTCTCATCAAGTCACAAGATGTTACTAGACTTTTGATGCAGTGATGGCTGTAAGTGGACTTAATCTTGTATATACTTCGATATTGCCCTAACTTGGCATCTCCCTTTTTTTTAGGATTTTATGTGGCTTGGAAAATGACTGATGAAAAATGAGAGGTCTTGATATCTCAGTGATGTATTGTACTGTGCTATGATGCGGTTCATGTGATTGACAAAGCATTTCATCATAGTGGTGAGACGAAAGGGCCGAGGTCTTGTAAGATGTTTTTATGCTAACAAGCTGACACTGACTCTGCTCAGTCCCCCTGGTGCTGCGTGTAAGAGTAT
The DNA here is from genome assembly GCF_029633855.1 of Hoplias malabaricus. NCBI lineage: Eukaryota > Metazoa > Chordata > Actinopteri > Characiformes > Erythrinidae > Hoplias > Hoplias malabaricus. The sequence continues at coordinate 40,154,655 of NC_089804.1, forward strand.
GCAACATCACTTGATTCTAAAAGAACAGGCGATAACACAAAAGTATGCAATATAGTGCTTCACATTTTGACTATATGTATCCAAAATAAAATTCAGTCAGCCACTTGTTACTATGGCTCTTAGGCATTTATTTGTAATCTTATGCAGCCATTGTTGTTTAGGGTCTCTTTATGCAGTTTTGGCTATAGATAGTGAAGGGTAGAAAATTGAAATATATTTATAAGTAAATAAGAAAAAGTTAAGTGAAAGTGTTAAAATAATATACAGAAGCATTTTAACACACTTTATAATTGACCTATCAAGCCAGTACCTGCTACCTATTACTGTTTAATTGAAATAATGTGTAGGCAATTAATTACCAGCTATCAGCTTGATAAGAGTTAGCAGCTATATTCATTCATTCATTATCTGTAACCCTTATCCAGTTCAGGGTCGCGTTGGGTCCAGAGCCTACCTGGAATCATTGGGCGCAAGGCGGGAATACACCCTGGAGGGGGCGCCAGTCCTTCACAGGGCAACACACACTCACACCTACGGACACTTTTGAGTCGCCGATCCACCTACCAACGTGTGTTTTTGGACTGTGGGAGGAAATCGGAGCACCCGGAGGAAATCCACACAGACACAGGGAGAACACACCACACTCCTCACAGACAGTCACCCGGAGGAAACCCACGCAGACACAGGGAGAACACACCACATTCCTCACAGACAGTCACCCGGAGGAAAACCACACAGACACAGGGAGAACACACCACACTCCTCACAGACAGTCACCCGGAGGAAACCCACGCAGACACAGGGAGAACACACCACACTCCTCACAGACAGTCACCCGGAGGAAACCCACGCAGACACAGGGAGAACACACCACACTCCTCACAGACAGACACCTGGAGGGGGAATCGAACCCACAACCTCCAGGCCCCTGGAGCTGTGTGACTGCAACACTGCCTGCTGTTAGCAGCTATAGGTTTGATCAAATTTAATAAGGACATTATGCTGCACAGTGATACTTCAAGATAACCCACCATAATTTGATGAAAGAATAGGTTTTATTGTGTTCAGTGTGGTATTAATTACAATGTATGTTTAATGCCTTTATTCGTTTTGTAATATTTCTAATACTTTTTACTAGGCACCTTGAGAAATATTGACTTGGCTGGTTGCACTTGGTTTAGTCGACATTAGTTTAGTCTGAATGACAAATGCTGATATTGATCACTGGTGCTGGTTTGTTCTAGAATTCTTAAATGCCTCCCCCATGTTACTTTGTTCCTGTAGCCATCATTTCACCACACCCCTGTCTCAAGGCACACACCTATCAGAGCTTATCTGAATGGGTTATGGGGGTCCTTCCTTATGTTCCTTCCTTAGAAGTGTGCTAGTGGAAATTAGGTAGCAGGATATGAGTGCATCCCTGAGGATTATCTTTGAGTGACGGAGGGATTAGGTCCTCTCTTTTGTTTGTCCCCAGTGGGGAACTCAGTATTGACTGGTTAATATGGACCGGCACCTAATACTACCTACTACACCGCTTAAGAGCTGTTTTTATTTTGTCATTGGCAGGACTACGATGACTCAAAGGTGGAATTTAATGTAGATGCCCCAAATGGAGTCGTGATGGAGGGATACCTGTTTAAGAGAGCCAGTAATGCTTTCAAGACGTGGAACAGGTAATGAGAAGAAATGTTTCTTTTTTGGAACCCAGTCTATAAAAGGAAAATGCAGCTGACACATTTTTTCTGTTCTCCTTGTACCAGGCGATGGTTTTCAATACAGAATAGCCAGCTTGTCTATCAGAAGAGGTTAAAGGTAATTGCATTTACCAACTCCATTTCTAATATTTCTCCTTAAGAAAAATGACATGAATGTTGAGGGAAGTATTGAGCCTGCTGTAATGTCACTAGGGAACTCATTGTAAGTCCCTTTACCATTATATATGTCTATATAGGATACTCTGACAGTAGTGGTGGAGGACTTGAGGCTTTGCTCTGTCAAACCTTGTGAGGACATAGAAAGGAGGTTCTGTTTTGAAGTGGTGTCCCCTACAAAGTAAGTCTTCTGTCAAATTCACTGTGTGTTTGTGTGCATTGTCAGAGCAAAAAAGAAAAAAGCTTTATGTCGATATGAATTTTTTAAATAATTTGATTACTATTTACAAGGATTTTGTAATAAATGGACAAATAGAAGTTAAATTTAGAATGATTTAAATTAACATTTTATTTTTAATGGGACAATACTTCATGCTCACATAAAATGGTGATATAACACAGGTATATTGCTGATTTCTCTCTTATTTCTTTGCAGAAGCTGCATGTTACAGGCTGAGTCAGAGAAGCTGCGTCAGGCCTGGATCCAGGCCGTTCAAGCCAGCATTGCCTCTGCTTACAGAGAGGTCACAGACAACTACTACATAGAGGTTAGTTTCACTATGTACATGCAACATTGCAGCTTTGGTGTCTTTGTGAAATTATTAAATGAACTCATTGAGCTTCTCCTGAATATAATCGCAGTGGATTTGTCACAGTTATCGATTCTGTGTTTTATGCACTGTGATGTTTTGATTCATTGATAAAGCAGATTTGAGGGTTTCTTCTGATATGATACATCCATGTCAAGTAATCAGTTAATGAGCCAGCCCTCCTGAGTTGATGTGGGTGTATTAAAACAGGGAAAAAATATGCAGAACAGAGCCAGTGCTGGGCGTGCAAGTTTAACTTTATGCCTGACTTATCTTTCAGCGTTTGGACAGGACAGCGTCTCCGTCCACCAGCAGCATAGACTCAGCCAGTGAGCCACGGGAGAGGAGTGTGAAGGGGGAGACACTCCTGCAGAGGGTCCAGTCTCTTCCTGGAAATGAGCTGTGCTGTGACTGTGGACAGGCTGACCCACGGTGGGCCAGCATCAATTTGGGTATCCTGCTGTGTATTGAGTGCTCTGGCATCCACAGGTAAAACGCTGATGCCATGCACATTTTATTCCATTCTTCCATGTGTTTTATTATAAAAATAATGTAGAAACCGTGTCTTTAGCCTCTCATTTTTGACAGAAGTATACCACTGGTTTCTAACTGCTACATGTTGTAAAAATGTGGGGTTTTTAATACTCACAGCTTCTAAGATTTAACAGCAAAATTACACAGGCAGCTGAAATGATTCATGGCTCTGGTTCACAGTATGACACAGTATTGCTTTGACAGCTGAATGACACAGACTGCATAAGGCTGATCAAGACGTCACAAGTAACTCACACAACCCAAACAACAGCGTGGCTTTCCAGGAGGGAAGCTGTTTCCTAGTCTCTGACACATGCACGCGCAGTGCGTCAAACAGCCTGCCTCAAGCACTTCTTCTGCCTCATCAGCCCATCTGTGGATTAGTGGCGCCAGTCAGTTAATCAGATTAAATTTGCCACCTTCAAACAGCTAGCCATTAAAGGCAAGAAAGCAGGATAAAAATAGAGGCTTTCAGCGTAAGCTACTACAGACACAACAAAGATACAGCGGGAGACGGGCACTTTGTCCCTAAAATATTTCAGATACAAACACAGATATGATATTCTCTTTATATGCTCATGATCAGTCTGGCATTTTTCAAACTATGAATGAACCCTTTCATCTTTGTTTTTAGCCAAATATTTGGGAAGTTTTAAAAAAACATTCATCCTGATATTTCCATTGATTTCAACTAGATATTTTTCCCCTAAATAATAATGTTTTTCACAGTTACTCTGAATAAATAATTCAGTAATAAGCCCTTATAATGATGTGTATTATGTTCTCTGTTTTTTCAGTTGTTCAGAATCTATCACAATGCAACCAACAACGTTTAATGAAAAATTTATTTATTCATTCATTCGTTCATTCATTGTCTGTAAGCGCTTTACCAGTTCAGGGTCGGTGGGTCTAGAGCCTACCTGGAATCATTGGGCGCAAGGCGGGAATACACCCTGGAGGGGGCACCAGTCCTTCTCAGGGCAACACAGACACACTCACACACACTCTCACACCTACGGACACTTTTGAGTCGCCAATCCACCTACCAACGTGTGTTTTTGGACTGTGGGAGGAAACCGGAGCACCCGGAGGAAACCCACGCAGACACAGGGAGAACACACCACACTCCTCACAGACAGTCACCCGGAGGAAACCCACGCAGACACAGAGAGAACACACCACACTCCTCACAGACATTCACCTGGAGACACTACCTGCTGCACCACCGTGCTGCCCAAAATGTATTTAGTGATAGAAAAATAATTATTAATTAATGGTTAATTGGGTTATTCCTGTGTTTATGGTCTTATCCACCTTTTTCTGCAGGAGTTTGGGTGTTCATTGCTCAAAAGTACGCTCTTTAACATTGGACTCTTGGGAACCTGAACTAATAAAGGTAAGCTTTTTTATTTAATTGCATTTTAACTGCTTTCCTGTGTCCACTGTGGTCCAAACGACCTATTCTCTTCCACTCTCTTTTTATAGTTAATGTGTGAGCTTGGTAACGCAGTAATTAATCAGATCTATGAAGGTGCCTGTGAAGAACGAGGTCTGAAGAAACCAGGGCCAAATAGCTCAAGGTCAGTCCGCCAATTGTTCTGTTCTCATCAGATTACAGTATACAGTCATCAGAGCAGAAAAAAATTTCTCTGAGTCAAAGGAGGCCTGTTTTGTTTTTCTCTAGGCAAGAGAAAGAGGCCTGGATTAAAGCTAAGTATGTGGAGAGGAAGTTCCTGAAAAAGATGTGCGGCTCTGAGGCACTGGTGGAGGGAGGCCGAAAGTCACATCACTGGCGTGTGAAAAAGTGCAGAAGAAACAACAGCTCCATTCAGGCGCCCAAAACCCGGCGGAAATACCGCCACGATGGAGGGAGTGTATCACCAGGCAACCTCTCTGCAGGTACTGCAATAGTGTAAATTGGTCATTTTATAGCCACACCTGTCCTAAACATACCTGCTTGCAGATGGTAGTGTGTTATCCTGATAAACCCAGTCAATAATAAGTGCCCACCACAAGTTACTCAAACAATATTACAGTGCAATCAGCAAAAAAAGAAAGATCTGTGCATGTTTTATTTAGATAATCACAGTGAGAAACACAATCATCAGGCACTGACTGTACATACCTGAAATTGAACTCTGCATTTAGTTATAGCATCAACGTATAGTTTGCTGGGCACTCATAATTCGCTCCTGATGTTGAGGGCACTCACTTTATCTTTCCCTTCATCTTCAGCTGCTGCAGCTGCCAAATTCCGCAGAGAGTCGTTGTTCTGTCCTGATGAACTAGACTCACTCTTCTCCTACTTTGACACAGGATCCGGGCCACGCAGTAAGTCATGACACCTCTTTGCTCACCATGATACAAATGACCTAAAGTAGATATTCACTGAAATCTGTAGGGATTTGACTCATTGGGGCTTGAGTTTGTCACCTGTTTTGAAAATCAGTTTACAATTTAAATCATTGCTGACAAAACTGAGGCATTTTTAGCCGTGAGTCGTGTTTAACTGGAAATCGAATCCTAGTGTTCATTTGGTAGGCATTGATGTGATTCACTATGGATTAGCCGTGTATTTGAGGAGACCATGGTGTGAGTAACGTGTCCGTGGCTTGGCGCTGATTGGCCCCGCAGGTCTCAGCAGTGACAGTGGGCTGGGCGGCAGTACAGACGGCAGTACAGACATCCTGGTGTTCGGCTCAGTGGTGGACAGCGTCACGGAGGAGGGTGAGTGCTCAGGCACTTTTTGTAACATTTTAGAGAAACCACATACAGAGCTCTATGACCTTGGGAAATGTTTTTATTCCAAGACTGCAACTGTAATGTAAACTTGGATTTATTTGGGGTCGTTTTTTAAACAGCAAATGGATTGAATGTCTCCATTTAAACTTGTTCAGACCACATTATTGATTATTATTCAGACAGTATTATTGTATATTAGAATTTCATTGTACTTTATATTTAATATGGTATTTTATGCAGAACTGTGTAATTATAAAGGGAAATCTCATCAGAAAATACTGCTCTGTTTCAACACACACTTCATTTTTTCACCCTTTCCCTTACTCTGCAGAGTGTGAAGACTCTGAGGAGTCCAGTGGTGAGGTGGAGATTGAGCAGGAAGCGTCAGATCCGGAGGACTTGCGGGAACTTCATCCTGGAGCTCTGCTATATAAAGCCTCTCGAACACGTAACCTGCCTGTTATGGCTGAAGCACTAGCGCACGGAGCAGACGTCAACTCTGTCATGGAGGAGGACGAGAACAAGAGTCCCTTAATACAGGCTGTGTTAGGGGTATGTCATGCCACTGTAAAATGTGTTACTGTATTTATTAACTATAGGGGCTGCTTTAAATGGTGAAATTTTCACACAGCTTCCAACTAAGAACTAGTTGATGTTTTCAAAAATATTCATTTATCGTCTCACATCCATCTGATGTTATTTGGCCTTTCTTTGCATCTTTATGTAATTTCTAGAACAAGAGAGGAGAAATAAACTAACACTAACACTGGCACTGACTGCTTTTCAACAAGCTGTTCTTAGTCACAGTCAAAAAGAAAACACAAGTGCCCGGGTGTTCATCTCTTTTTTTTTTTTTTTTTTTTTTTTTTTTTTGCATTATTTTAATGGAAGTTTCACAGTGTAAAGCCATCCTCAGACATTTAATTATTGTCACTGTGTACATTTAATTTAAGTTATATAATCAATTCTCTCTCTTTTGCTCTCTCCCTCTCCCCTCCCCTCTCTCTCTCTCTCTCTCACTCTCTATCTCTCTCTCTGTCTAAATCTCTCTCTATCTCTCTCTCTTTCTATCTCTCTCTATCTCTCCCTCTCTCTATCTGTCTTTCTCTCTCTCTCTCTCTCTCTCTCTCTCTCTCTCTCTCCCTCAGGCCTCTCTGGTAGCCTGTGAGTTTCTGCTGCAGAACGGAGCTGATGTCAATCAGAAAGACTTGAGAGGGCGAGGTCCACTACACCACGCCACGTGTCTGGGCCACACAGGGTAAAACGGGCTGAAGGCTCTCACTGACACTCTTCAGCTTATTTCATTTCTCTACTTTTATTGTAGGTGCTCTTTTACTTGTGAATCAAAATTGTTTAAATCCAGCGTTGTCCAAAACAAGTTTAGCATTGGACAATTGGCAAATGTAGGTCACCTTTAATAGACGCTAATGTTCACACTTCAGCACTATGTAAACAGCGTGGAACATTCTGACTCATCACACACTTGCCTTGAGCCTAATAGTAAAAAATATAAAACAAACATGCTTATTTTTTCTGAAAATTCAAGCCTTAGCATGTCTACTAATGTCGTCTTTATATATCCACTGTCATCCAAGTTCTTAACAAGGGAATGATGTTTCTCCTTGGGCTGGTGGGTCCACAGGCAGGTGTGTCTGTTCCTGAAGCGAGGGGCTTCTCAGACAGAAGTGGACGAGGATGGGCAGGACCCTTTGAGTATTGCTGTGCAAGCAGCCAATGCAGACATCGTTACACTGTGAGAACCAGAGTCAACTCTTTGCTTCAAAAGTGCCACTTATGGTTCTAATATAATATGTAATGAATTATTTTAACGTCTGTTTCCCTCTGTTTACCTCTGCTATAGGCTGCGGTTGGCGAGGATGAATGAGGAGATGCGTGAAGCAGACGGACCTCTCGGTCAACCAGGTCAATACCCTGGCAGCAGCCCCACAGAGCAGCAGTACAAGAAGTGCATTCAGGAGTTTATCTGCCTTACCATAGACGAGTGCTAGGGGGCACTCCTGAGCAGGGTTAGGGCTGAGAAAACGGAGGGCAGCTTCCAGTACTGATTACAGTTAAATAGCAGGAGTCAGCCTCTGTCTAGTCTCAGAACAATAATATCTTCGGTCACATTCCTGAAAGTTCTCTTCCATATTAAGTATTTCATTTGCATCCATAAAATTATGCTATTCGCCAGGCATTTAGAAAATGTCCTGGACACCGTTGTAGCTGTTGTTGTTGTAGTAGTAGCAACAGGACATTCATGCCGCAGATACAACACGCAAAGCCCTGCTGAGTGGCGTAAAATGGATGTGGGATGATGCTAACCAAGTCTGAAATGAGGGCAGTAGGCGGATCATGTGGGGAAGTGCTGAATCACGTCATTGGACGACGTAGTGTAGTATTATTTAGTCTTCATGTACAAAATATGACTGTGTGCACTTTTCCTACCGACAGTATTTTATTTTGTTTGTTTTGTTCATTACGTTATTCTGCCTCAAGTGTGTTTTTCGTTTTGTGTTGTTTTTTTTTTCTTCTTAATTTATGATGTTCCGCCCGGAGGACTAGTGCAATGGAAACTGGAATACGGAAAAAAATCTGTATCCATGTACATTATTTCTATATTCTTTAGAATGGTAGCTGTTTCAGTTTAATTAACTGGACTCTCTTTGGCCTTGCATTAATTAGCTCATCCATTACGATCGGTTAGATTTGGTCAGTTGTCCCCAGGTCAGTTCCTTACGTGCTCAAATTACAGGCCCTTTAACGTTTTAGAGACCTGTCAGTTGAACTAAATTATTTATAGAAGCTATTGTATGTTTTATATATTTGTACATGCACCCCTTCAAGTCCCCAAATTTCTCGTAACGTGGTTTATAATGGAGCTTTTGTCAAGATCAGTTGCTTTGAACAGTGTGTAGAGCAGCAGTTCATTTCCGCATGCTTTCTGTTCATCAGCGGCAAGCTGGAGCCAAACCTGTTTGATCTCTGGACGTCCGACCTTGTTGTTTTATAGAAATGCATGACTTAATGACAACATCCAGTGTCAGGCACGCTCCAGCTCAGAGCACAGTTGACTGAGATGATTACGTACGTCAGCATGGACTATATTAACTCAGTTTAACGTCTCCGCTTCTGGATATTAAGCAGTTGGAAGCAGTAGTTTAGTGTTGTGTAAAAATGGCCAGCTCAGTGCATACTAACTTAGCAAAGAGTTGTTTGAAGAAGGTGTCACTGGTTTAAATTTTTTATTAGAGAACAATAAAAGTGCTACTGCTATTGCAAAAGAAATCTATCTAAATTCATATTTACACACAACATTATAGAACGGGAAACATTCGTTTTAAGATAAATATTAATTCCCCTTTCATTTTGAAACAGAAACTAAGAAACAGCTTTTAACATCACACTTTCTTCCCAAATCTGAACAGAAATTGAACTAATTCCAACATAAATGCTGACTTACATAAGCCCCTTTCTGCAAGTGGCTGGTTAAAACTGTTAAGTTCTTGAGAGTGTATTTAACAGAGTGTGTTTTACACGCACCTCGACTGTTCTCAACTGCTCGCGCTTGACGTTCAGCTGTGGATCCTTTCGCTGTTCTCTTTGCAACAGTCTGTACAATCCGTTTTCATACTGTTAGATAAAAGTCCTGTATTTGGAGATGTACTTGTACTATTTACATGACTGAACTCTTAAAAGGAAACTGTTTGTCTTTTAAAACACTGAAAAATTGCTCAAAGAATAAAATAACAATGCTCTTGAATTCCTCCTGTTCTGCGCTATGTCTTTCTGTGTCCTTTCATCTCTCTGGTTTATCTGAAGCGCTGTGGTCGGGCGTGGGAAAATCTCTCTGTTCTTGTGGATTGGGGATTAATTATTTTTTCTGAGCAGTTTTTTCACTGCAGTTCTGTTTCTATTGAACTTGACTGTGTTCGAGTTGAACGTCCCAAGACCCTTTCCCTGAAAACCTAAGCAATATGATGACATTGAGATATTTCAGACAGAAATCAGCCACGCAGAGCTTCTTTAGTTGTGCACTACCACCAATTTACACCTGTTTCAAACTACAATGAGTCATTAGACTAGCGTTTTTGATTCAGTTCCTCTATAAAACCCTGTCTTCTGTTTGGGTTGGGGTCATCACTTCTTCATCCGCCTTCCTGCTGGCAGTGCTCTTTGTCTTTTAAGTGTAGCTGAATTTTTAGAATGGGTACTTCTCATAATACGTCCAGAATAAGATGTGGCTTGATTATCTGGGCTTTAAGTGTGGGGTGAGACTTGATTCGCTTAAGGATCCTTTTCTTTTTCTTGCTCTTTAAATTGTTTCAAATTTCTTCACCAATGTCTTTCCACTCCCACATTTTTAAACAGCTTTTCAGGACCTGGAAAACTCCGCTGTTTGTGAAAGATACTCATTTTTAGTAATGATTTCTAATTTCCGTTTCGTGTCTTATTTCTTCAAGTCGTAGCTCGGTCCTCTATTAAAATAATCAAAATAGGCCACAGCTGTCCTGTCCACACTTTATAAAACTTTAGATTCAATACTAAAATGAGCCATTGTGTTAAACTGGCTTTAATTGTGCTGCAGTCTGAGAGCTTGGGGGGATTAAAAGCTTACATCCAATACTCACAGAATACTTCCTCAGGTCGGTCAGAACTCAGGAACATATTTCTTATATCGGTTATGTTCTCTTTATAGACTGCAGTGTCCCTATGAGCTCCCGGAAAGTAAAGCAGAAGGACAGAGTGAGTGATGTTCACTGATCTTATTTATTACTGGGGATGGACCTTTTTTCTGGTGGTGGTGTGGATATGGGTTTGTTACAAATAGAAAGGTGTAAAAATCAGAGTTGTTCATATGTGTGGGTTACTTATTAATGGCATGAAGTCTCCTGTGTGAGGCTACTGTTTGATGGCTATAAGAGCCAAGCAGGCTTATTAACAACTGCCGGAAAAATGCTCAGGATTTACACTTTGGTTGGAGTTTTGCTTTAATCTCTGCCGCTTTCTCTTGGGCTAAGGCTTTCACAGAAATCCCGGGACATGAAAACAGATCTTATACAGTTGCATACACACATGCCACCTCATCTTTTATAACAAATATAACAAATCATCTGTGTGATCCAATTGTTGTCATGGTGACTACATCATCTCTGAGAGGCTGTATGCATGCAAATATGTCCCAAAGTGTTCCTTTTGGCAAAAAAATGATTTCCGTTAATCCACCAGCTAACATCTCATCCTGTTTAGACACCTCCACGTTCAGTGACATCACTGGGGAGTTTCCGCACGTGGCTCCAGACGAGCCCTAAATCATGAGGACAAACACTGTGGGATTCTTCATCAGCGCGGCTCAAAGAGGCCCAGGACGTTCCATAACGTACAACACCCTTCACTGCAAATCCTCACTGTATCAATCTGCTTACAGTCTATAGGATATTTACACCTGAGTAAATAAACATGTTCTGCACTTCAAAAAGTGATATCTTCAAAGGGGAAATTAACTCTTGGTGATATATCGCCACTTTAAGGATGTTATGAGATTGTTTCAGTCGATAAATTCCCTTTAACATAAAGGTGGGATTGAGAATCTTGTAACAGATAGATCCTAATTTAAGTTAGATGTTATGTTTACATTGAAGAATTATGAAGAGTGATTTGTGTCTTGCACTGTCAGTTTATATTAAAAAGTACAATAGTTGTGTGGGTTTATTATTAACATTATTAATATTCTGTGAAAGTTAATGTAATTTTGGACAAATTCATTCAGTGTGTACTGTTCAAATTTTAACAAATTGTATAATTTTTATATCCTGTACAAAATTAAAAAAACAAGACCAAAATGGAGATACAAAGTTTTTTCAGGCAGTGACAATATACTAGTTGAATTATGATCATTATTTACAGTCACTGTTTTGACTTATTGTTTAATATGTTATGGAAATAAACATTAAGACAGAATTTGTGTATAACCTCATTATTTGGTGAAGCTTGACTATAGCGCCATCTGGTGGTCCCAAATGAGATTTTTGTATTAAGTTGGTGTACATTTCATTCATTTCATTTCATTATCTGTAACCCTTATCCAGTTGAGGGTCGCAGTGGGTCCAGAGCCTACCTGGAATCATTGGGCGCAAGGCGGGAATACACCCTTGAGGGGGCGCCAGTCCTTCACAGGGCAACACACACACTCACAACTACAGACACTTTTGAGTCGCCAATCCACCTACCAACGTGTGTTTTTGGACTGTGGAAGGAAACCAGAGCACCCAGAGGAAACCCACGCAGACGCAGAGAGAACACACCACACTCCTTACAGACAGTCACCCGGAGGAAACCCAGGCAGACACGGAGCACACCACACTCCTCACAGACAGTCACCCGGAGGAAACCCACGCAGACACAGGGAGAACCCACCACGCTCCTCACAGACAGTCACCCGGAGGAAACCCACGCAGACACAGGGAGAACACACCACGCTCCTCACAGACAGTCACCCGGAGCAGGAATCGAACACCTGCTGCACCAATGTGCCGCCCAGTTCATGCATTATCTGTAACCCATATCCAGTTCAGGGTCGCGGTGGGTCCAGAACCTACCTGGAATCATTGGGCGCAAGGCAGGAATACACCCTGGAGGGGGCGCCAGTCCTTCACAGGGTAACACACACACATTCACTCACACACTCACACCTACAGACGAGTTGCCAATCCACCTACCAACATGTGTTTTTGGACTGTTGGAGGAAACCGGAGCACCCGGAGGAAACCTATGTGGACACGGGGAGAACACACCAACTCCTCACAGGAGGTCACACAGAACGGGAATCGAACCCACAACCTCCAGGTCCCTGGAGCTGTGTGACTGCAACACTACCTGCTGCGCCACCGTGCTGCCCAGTTGGTGTACACTTACCACTAAATTATGTATTTATATGTTGAAAAGAATCCTAAGAAGAAAATGAAAGATAGTATATAAACACGTTTCCAGATGTACTGTTTAACTCTTACTGGAACAGGTCTCAACTGGTCAGATGACTGAACCGGACACTTTATGTTTATCCAACATAGTTTAGTTGCTGTAATAAACACAGAGAAAAGTAGAGCAGCTTAAGACACACAACTGATGGTGTAATGTACTTATGTACTAGTAAAAATAACAACCAAAGCAGCTTGCGTTAAATATGTAGTGGTCTTGGCTCTGGTGTGGTCTCAGACTTTATTCTGAGAAAAATTAGAAGCATATTTGTTTGATTTAAAAATTGTCTTTTATTATTATTTTATTTTTTGTCTATTTACTTTTCTCAGAAACAGCTTCATGTTCTTTCAAACCCATAATACTGACGTGTCTTCTCAGAAAGGAAAGGTGGTCAGAAACACCTGGGGATTTGAAGCAAGAGTGGAACTTCTCCTTTTTCTAAAAGATGAATGCTTTTGTTTTTAAAGTTTAAAGAGATGCTGACAGTATTTGTGGCCTACAAGTGGATTATTACACAAAGTTGGCTAGAAAACTGAAGCCGACATTGATGATTGTCCAATAGAAATACCACCCGAGCTCTTTATGTATTGGACAGGCCTGACATGGAGCTTAATTGGGTGATTTTTTTTAAATGTCTTTTATATAATAATATTTAATATTATAATAATACATTTTTAAAACTGTTTTATTTGTTCTATTTTAATATTACATTTAAATTTATTAAATTCACCTTGCCAATTTGTCTAAATGGGGAAATCCTTATTTCTGGAATAACCCGAGATCTTTAAAAAATTTTGGAACCTTTTGCTTTTTCACTTATTTTCCTCAGACATTTCCACATGTATCTATCTTCTCAGAAATTAAGTGTTATTTATATGTTTTTATAACTACCCTACTCCACGTGTAGTGCACTACATAGGTATATAGTTCTGTAGTAATGACTTCTACAGAAAAACGGTGCCCTGTTTCATTAAGAGAATAAAAACTTTATTATTTGGTATCTCTCACTATGGATTAGCTTCGTGAACGCGCACCACAGTACAACCGTGTGATGTCAACAGAAGCTAGGCGAAGCAAACCTGTTAATCTATCCCTTTCCTCCCTCAGAATTCCTGTTTTAAATAAACAACGTCTGGCTGTTGACGGATCTAAAAAGCTTAAGGCAAGCCTGTTTTGAGAGGTTTGTATCTAATGATAACATGTGGCTTATGTTTTAAATTCGTGTGGCGACAAGAGAGAGGTTATTAAACGCCGGAATGATGTTAGCTTAGCTAGACGTTGGAAATTATCTATTCCACCTTAAATGCTGCAGCAACACCACTCTGACGCCCCGAATGTTTAAATAGAATTGCGGCATCATTTAAGGTGGAACAGAAAGTTCTAATCAGAAACATATTCCAGCGACCTAAAACGTTTTACCTCCCTGACACCGTGTTCCTGACAATGTCGTCAACAACTGGATAACACGTAACATAGATGAATCAGTTAAAATATTTGTTATAAATGTGATTAGAGGTTTAAAAGGCACTTTGTGCTTACTGGTACTTTCCTGTGAGTTAACAAACATGAAACTAAGGTAACCGCGGAAATCACATTGGGAAAGAGACAAAAACCCGGTTTTGACGGACGCACTTTCACTGAAACATTAGTCAGCAAAGCAAATACAGCCTTATCTCACGGTAACATTAGTCACATTAATAATTCATAAGCTTAGTTTTCGTATACTTTTATTTCGCTCATGTAATGTCTGTAGTTAAATAGGCGCACTTTCTTAAGAGTTAATCCCCAGTCTTTTTAAACACTGGAAGTCTTTAAAATATAAATTTTTGAGGTTAACTATATTGAATCACCTAAGAAATGTCTTTTTGTAACTTGGAATAGCATGTCACATGCTGTAAACACACCAGGATATTGTCCTAACCCATGTATAATGGACAGTGAGATAAAGAGAGTAAAGTATTCCCTACTGTAGATTGATACTGTCCTTTTTCTTTTAGATGAACAGTAACAAGAGAGCACCAGCAACAGCAACTCAGAGACTAAAACAAGATTACCTCAGAATAAAGAAAGACCCAGTGCCTTACATCTGCGCTGAGCCACTTCCTTCAAATATATTGGAATGGTACTTCATATTTCCACCTCTCTGTCTAAAGCATTATAACATTATTTAGTGACAGACCTCAACATTTAATACTGTAACATATTTAAGAGGGTTAGATATCATGTGTCTGTTTAGCTTGAAGTCAGATAACAACCTTAGCTATATATATTTAATACCCAATTAAATGTGAATATTTTGAATCAGTCCTTTTATGTCTTTTAAACTTTCTAACTGTGTCACATTTCCTGTTCTAGGCACTATGTTGTTCGGGGACCAGAGAAAACCCCATATGAAGGTAGTGCAGTTTTATTTATTTATACATTTATTTATTTTGCAGTGGTACTGCTGTAAGCTTGAACATTTTTGAATATTCAGTCTCATTCATTTAGGTAATTTGTGGTACCTAAACTACTATAAATGTATTTTAAATTGAGCTGTTTGTCCCTGTCACTTTAAGGCGGATACTATCATGGAAAACTCATATTCCCACGTGAATTTCCTTTCAAACCACCTAGTATTTACATGATAACCCCAAATGGGAGATTCAAGTGCAACACAAGGTAAGACTTTGAAAAGCTTAAGGGACTGAAACTGTCTGATTAAAGAGGCCGTTCACATCTCACTGTGTTTTAAATTGTTCAGGTTATGCCTTTCCATTACTGACTTTCATCCGGACACTTGGAACCCTGCATGGTCTGTTTCTACCATCCTCACAGGGCTGTTGAGTTTCATGTTAGAGAAAGGCCCCACGCTAGGAAGCATTGAAACATCTGATTACACTGTAAGAACAGAGTTTTCTAAACACTTACCATCTCTGAACTGGTAGAAACATGCAAACGTTATGGTAGTGTTTTACTACTCAAAACCTTTTATATTATTACGGCAACTGCTTAATGGTGTGAAATAATTTTCTGTTGATATCATTTGTGTGTGTGTGTGTGTGTGTGTGTGTGTGTGTGTGTGTGTGTGTGTGTGTGTGTTTGTATAAAGAGTATTTTGTGACTTCATATCTGTAACAAACATCCAGTTCACCTACTCTCTCCTCCCTCAGAAAAGGCAGCTGTCTGCACAGAGTCTAAACTTCAACTTAAAGGACAAGGTTTTCCGTGAACTTTTTCCAGATGTTGTTGATGTAAGTCTTCAAACTGAACTCAATTAAGGCTTTTACAGCTTTATGACACAAAACTAAATGTAGTTATAAAAGAAGTGTTTAGGTATTTGCTCTCCATGCATTGGAATATTGTCACTAGTCGTGTTAATGTGTCCTTTGCAGGAAATCAGACAGAAGCAGAGGATACAGAAAGAGCTCCGTTCCCGACCACAGGCTCTTCCACTCCCAGACTTGGTCCCAGATGGAGACCAGGGTCGCTACGGGCTGCCAGCTCTGAATGGACATATACCGTTGGATGTAGTCGCTCCTCAACAACCTGCCCTCCAGCAGGCCAATCGCAATCACAGGTTTCTCGGTGGAGCGCTTGCAAACGTCTTTGTAATAGTCGGCTTTGCTGCCTTTGCCTACACAGTAAAGTACGTACTCCGGAGCATAGCGCAGGAATGAGACAGGGCTTAATTGAGGTGCAGCCAAATTTACAAGCATAAGGTTTCCAAAGTGAACCCCTTTCCTACTAGGCAAGAACAGGAGCAACAAACCTCATCCACCCTTCTAGAAAGCTGAGGAATATCAGGGTGTTAAATCAGCGTGCAACTCAAGCCTTTTAGCTTTTGGCTGAAGTTTGTGTATCTCTGTGTCACTTCAGTGCCTCAACACATGGCCACTTACTACAGAAAATTGTTCATCGAGGGAATGATGTTCTCATGCCCAAATGCCTGAGGTTGTGTATATACTCTTCTGTCTCTTCTGTCATGTAACAGAACAAAGGACCAGTGTTTTTCCCCCTTTTTTTACCATAGAAGTGGTAACAGACCAACATCGGTTAAAGAATTATATTTACAACACCTTTTTATTAATCCTTGTCTGTGTACCTCTGTGTATCCACCATTATTCCTCCCTTAGATTCAGGGGATAATTTGGAGGTAGTGTTAAAGTGGATCTGCTTTTAACTTAGCAGCTCAAAATATTTTTTGTTTGTTTGTTTAAAATGCATTATCAGAATCTTACGAATACTTACTGTGAATATTCTTTATTTAATGATATAGAAAATGGGACGTAAAGAAGGTTATTACAAAACTGATTTGAAATCTTATTTATGTAAGTTACTTATGCTTACATTATTTTTTTAAAGCAAAATAAACTCTCTTATTCCTTTGCACTTTATGAAAATTATTAAATAAATTGTGGTCTAATAATTAGTTATAGGCATCTTTCATTCTTAGTGACATAATACTTATTGTGTGAGTCCGTACCTGAAAAAATTCTTTATATAAATATTTTACAGAAGAAATGCAGCATTATTTCTGTTTTCATATGCATTTTTAAAGTCTAGACATATTTAGGACATTCATTATCTGTAAGCACTCCAGTTCAGGGTTGTGGTGGGTCCAGAGCATACCTGGAATCATTGGGCGCAAGGCGGGAAATACACCCTGGAGGGGGCGCCAGTCCTTCACAGGGCAACGCACACACATTCACTCACACACTCACACCTACGGACACTTTTGAGTCTCCAATCCACCTACCAACATGTGTTTTTGGAGCATGGGAGCACCCGGAGGAACACTCCTCACAGACAGTCACCTGGAGGAAACCCACGCTGACACAGGGAGAACACACCACACTCCTCACAGGTCCCTGGAGCTGTGTGACTGCGACACTAACCTGCTGCGCCACCGTGCCGCCCCTATCTCTAAGAGGGCGCTTTAAAATGAAACTTTTAATTTATTGCACTAAAGAAAACACAATTACCTTCTCTAAAGCCCAGTGTTCACAGTTCTTGTAGCCCACAGTCCAACAACTTGCGTTGGGCATGGTGCCCTTAACCTCAATGTATGCTTTATTACAGAGAACTGAATATAGTATAACTTTATTGGCTTATTTCAAAAGAGCTTAAAGCATTCAATTCTTTACTTCACTCTCAAATCTTCATATTCATTAATTATTTATTATTGTAGCCCACTTCCTGTTTTCCTCAATACTGTATTAGTAAAATGACTAATCAGGCCATAGTGTGCTAATGGAGATTTTTATTAAGCCCTTGACTACCTGAGGTTGTGCAAGATGTTTCCCCTTGGGTGAGATTAGTGTCCAATATAATTAAATCTCCAAGCAGCTTAGCTGACTTCTATAGACAGCTTTGTGCTGTGCATTCTATAAACAAGTCCATTTCTAAGAACATTCAGAAACAACTTACTGTGGAATACCACCAGTTTTTGAGAAACTGTCTGCATTGTTCAGTCAATAAGATGTAAACAAAGTAATACTGGGTGGTTCCTCGTAAAATGGTGCATTTCAGAGAAGCCTTAACAGCTGACTCCTTTAAAGTCATAACGATTGGAAATCAGAGTGAGAGCTATAACATAAATACACACATTGTGTTTTAATAACCAGTGCTATCCAAGCCTACGTTTGCCTGAGGGTTCCTCCATGCAGACCCTAGTAAAATAGACCAATAAAGAGAGTGGGAGAAGGGGCTGCTGGGACGACAATGACTTGCATGTACGGCAGTAATGAGTTTTTAAAGGTCAAAATCTTACAACTAAAATATTGTTAAATGTTTCAAGGACCAATCGGATTATGTGCTTGATTTCTGTGAGGCAATGATTACGATGGATGTCTTGTTCCTATCACCACCACTGTGGAGAATTGTGACTCCCTGTGATTCTCAATAGAAAATTGTAGGCTAAATTACAGGATGTCTTAGTTAATTTCACTGTTTATTTATACAGACATTGGGCATTTCCCATTGAGTTATTGTGGTATATTTCAGTTCACACTGTTTAAATGAATAAGTTCTCAGGGGAAGTAAAAAGGGTCAGCCATTACATGTTTTATTTGAGCTTTATTTTAATCCGCCCCTTTTGGAAAAGAACATGATTTATTCCTATGTGTCTTTCCATTCAGAACGTCACTGGCCCTATTTACACAGTCACCTTAGTAACCGTCACTGAGTAACACATGAGCTGGGGCCTATTTTCTCTCGAACTTGTGCTTCAGCTCTCGTTTATTAGTCACGACACAAACACGGGGCAGAATTTCCCCGGAGAAACGAGTAAACATCCTCATTGAGCTGCACACGCCGGTATTTTCCTATTCCGGTCCTTGCATAACATTCCTCGCAGTTCACGTTACAGAAGAAGTGATGGGAAGCTCGGTGAGCCGATTCTTTTAAACAACTCGTTTCTATGTATTGAATCGTGAGTCAATTGTTCACAATCTATTTCAAGCTCCTAGTCAGCTTTAGTTGACTCTTAAACGAATCGCTGTGTAATGTACTACAGTATGGCTTAGTCCATACAATGACAACGTTATTACTCACCCATAAGCTGCACGACTCTGCATTTAATATTTATAACCTAAGCAGTGCATTACATACG
The DNA here is from genome assembly GCF_029633855.1 of Hoplias malabaricus. Classification (NCBI taxonomy): domain Eukaryota; kingdom Metazoa; phylum Chordata; class Actinopteri; order Characiformes; family Erythrinidae; genus Hoplias; species Hoplias malabaricus. The sequence continues at coordinate 40,173,965 of NC_089804.1, forward strand.
GTGTCAGGAGCCATAAACACAAACTCATTCTGACTTGCTACTTTCCAAAATTGTGAGGCCACACTGTACCTGTCATCTTCATTGAGTATTTAAGTTCATCACATCTAACAAGCCCTTTACATTTTGAATATGTTCATTCATTTTGTTCATTCATTCATCTTCTTTAACCTCTTTATCTTGATCATGGGGTCCAGGGCCTAACTGGAATCATTGGGTGCATGGCAGAAACTCACCTTGAACAGGGTACCAGTTGAAGGGCATCACACACTCACCTTATCTCTCACTCTCTCTCTCTCTCTCTCTCTCTCTCTCTCTCTCACACACACACCTGTGAACAGTTTCTCACAGACAATACACCAACATATGTTTTTGGAATGTGGGAAAATACTACAGCAATAAAACATGCTGCACATTTGTGGATGTGTACAAAAACAATAATAACAGTAAACTAATTCTAAATAATCTAATCAATTGTAAGGCACACATTATATAAAGGTGATCAATTTAGATGTCTTCTTCAATACACTGTAAATGACTGATTACATTTTATTTCTGGAAATTTTCTTGTAGATATATAAAGCTGAGATTTATGATTATTATTATTATTATTATTAGTTGTAGTAGTAGTAGTAGTAGTAATAGTAGTGTTATTTTAATCTAGGACCCTAATTTAAATGCTGCGTAGCATCTCCAAAGAAGCCCCCGCCCCAATCCCATTCAAAGACACTTTGGTATCGGTTCGTGTGATTAGGCTGGATGGAGTCAACTCCGATTGACTCGATTCTCTGAAGAATCGGGACAGGAAGGCTGACTCGAGCAGCTGATAATCAGTCTCGGGATGTTCCGGTGAGAGGAGCTCAGCCGTTTTACGCGGAATTTTAAAGTTATTTCTTTCTATTTTAGAGATGAAAAGGCGAGGATTAAAATAAGAGACCATCTAGCTGCTGTTCAAGGCTGATGAGTGTGTATTTTAGCATTTATCCAGCTATGTTTTCAGGCTGTTGCTGCGGGCCAGCTAGCTGCTAACAATGAAGGCCTAATCCGAGAGAGCTGCGGGATTTAAATCTCTCCGAACTGGCTCACGAAACGAGGACTAACGGACTCAGGTATTGAGACAACACGGATAAACCTATTATTTATTGATCTGATTCGTCCTTTAATGTTTTATTAATGCATATGTTACCGTTTAAGGGTATTTAGACCCTGTTATTGGAGTTAGCCGTGGCGCTGCTCAGCCCTGTGTGGTGAATGTAAAAGCGAGACGGGCTAACGATCCATTACATATCGCTTTATCACATTAACTCAGTTTTTTTAAACTGCCCTTTGAAATATTGACGGATGTTGACGAAGAGAAAGGTAGATTATTGACTCTTTTAGAAATGGGTGGAGTAATTTGGTGTCTACTGTAAACACTTGAAGCTACGTGTAAAGTTATACGGAATGTCATGTACAAGAAATGTAGATAGTGAATGTTCTCTTCTAAGAAGTCACCTAAAGCTATTGAATTTTCTTCACTGTCGACGTTTTGCTAGGAATTGCTTTCCATATCTCACATGGCGTGAGAGAATTTGCAGAGTGTTGTTTTTATTGCTCAACAGCACAAACATGTAGTTTACGTATGACGTGAGGCAAACGTTTAGTCCAGTAGCTACATTTAATTCTTTCTCTCATACGTTTCACAGATTTTTGGTAAATTAAGTAAAACTATCATATATGAGACTATATTTTTCTACATATTTGGCACTAAACAAAGCTTAAAGGGCATTAAATCTACCTATAGATTTTCCTTCTAAGAGCTGACGCTGAAAACGCAAAGTATTTTTACTGAATATTAATGTAAAGATCAGATCTTCTCTTTGAGTCCAAGAACAGGAAACAGTTTGTACAGATCTTAACAAATATAAGAAGATAAAAGAAAATATAAGAAATTGATTTTGTGTTTTGAATTTAGAATATTGTGTTTAATATACTGAAAAGGAAACAGGTTTCAAACCAATGTCTAGATCATTTTTCACAATAGATGAAATTAATAGTAATTATGAATATTAAGTACAAAGTACAAAACCAGTGGGTCTCAAAGTTTCTGCAGTGCCCCCCCCTAGATGAAAATATGTTCGATCCCCACCCCCCACTCCAGCACACCCACCCGCATTTGCTTCCAGACTCCACTTCTAATTGAACAAAACAAAATCACAAATCTCGTTTACAGTAGAACTATTACAAGTCACATGCCGAAAGGATCTAATTTGCCTTGCTGCACCCCATGGCAATACTTTTTTTGTGCCTTCCACTTTGACAAATGGTCTAAAAGATCATTTTTAATTATAAAAACAGCTTGTTTAAATCCAGAAACTTGGCATTTTCTCAAGTGAAATTTCAGGAGAGTACATTTTATTCCTAGAAGCAAGAGGCAAAAAATAGTACTTTGTGCGTAGTATTTGTTGCTATATTGGGCTTTGGGTATTGGGTATTAATTTTAAATGTAAGAATTTTGTATTTCTCTTTAAGTGAGAAAATCACCAGCCAGCTACACACCACCTGATAAATACAATGCACAAATCCAATTAATGAGTTGTAGTATATAGTGTGCACATCTGCTGTTTAATGCTATGCGGAACTACTCAGCTTTTCTGTTAGCTTATTATTTTGTACACATTTCAGTGCTTCAACCAAATGGGATGCAGCTTCTGAAAACCTTTTTTGCCAATTTGATTCCCAGGCATGGCCTCCCAGCTGCAAGTCTTCTCTCCTCCCTCCGTGTCTTCCAGTGCCTTCTGCCGGGTAAAAAAGATGAAGGTGGAGAGTTGTGCGTGGGAAGCCTCCGGTGAGGCCTACGGATCTGTGGGCCAGGCCTATGGTTTCAACCCTCCTCCTACACTCCCATTTAGTGCATCTGGCTTGGTCTTCCCGCCCGCTTCACGCTGCCAGGTGGTGGTCAGAGCGGCCGACAGTACCGGGGGTGCTCCGCAGAGCTCTGCCCGCCGTGCCATTGAGTCTCATGCTTCCAGAGGCCAGAGGTATGGCGTGAAGAGAAAGAATGAGGACGTAGACCGGTCCGGAGGCAGTGGTAGCGGGAGTGTACAGATCTTAGAGGAGCTTTCAGCCCCCGCCTATTCAGCCAGAGCTGCCGGGGGCAACACGACCCAGTCCTTCCCCCACTCGGCACCCACCACCAAGAGCAGCAGCTCCAACTGTGAAGGGGACTATCAGCTGGTCCAGCATGAAATCCTCTGCTCTGTCTCCAGCAGCTATGAAGTGCTGGAGTTTCTTGGCCGTGGCACCTTCGGGCAAGTGGCCAAATGCTGGAAAAGGGGCACCAATGAAATAGTGGCCATCAAAATCTTGAAGAATCATCCTTCGTATGCACGTCAAGGCCAGATAGAGGTTAGTTGTTTTGAGATTGTTAAGTCTGTGCTTGTGCAGAAGCGTTTTCTTGTGCTGTTTCTGTGTTACTTATGCGCTGCGTGTTTTTGTGCTTTCCTTGCTCGTAGCTCAACTCATGACAGAAGCGCAGTACAATTTTACAATTACAGAAAAATGACTGAAAAGTCTAGTGGATAGTTCAGAGGATTGGGAAAAGTTATCATGGAGGAAACAGCTTTTGTTATATTTATGAATGCCTGATATTTACAGCTACAAAAATGGTTATTGGTTATTTCTACACTTTATTAATCTAAAGCTGTATTTAACTGTAAGTTTAATGAAGACCATGTATTTGGCTGCACTTCCTCTATTTAAAATACCATGTGTTCATGAAGCAATTTCTTCTTTTATGGTGCAGTGTAACAGTAGAAGCCAAATCTTCCCCTCAACTCTTTTTCAGTGTATTGCGATCTGTCAGAATGACCATAGAGTGGTTTGGCTTTCATTGTTCCATAATTAGCATTGTCTGCAAAAGAAAAAAAGTGTTTGTTTCAGCCCTACTTTCAATATCAAGTCATTACTGATTTCTAAATATGTTGCATGGATGACACTTGTGCTAAATCACTACCATTTCCTCTAGTATTATTAATTCAGTTTTATCAACCTTTACTCTTCCAGGTGAGCATATTGAACCGGCTCAGCGCAGAGAATGCAGATGAGTACAACTTTGTGCGGTCGTATGAGTGTTTTCAGCATAAGGGCCACACATGCTTGGTGTTCGAGATGCTGGAGCAGAACCTCTATGACTTCCTGAAGCACAGCAAATTTAGCCCTCTGCCACTGCGCCACATCCGCCCAATCCTGCAGCAGGTAGCCACAGCCCTGATGAAGCTCAAGAGCCTTGGCCTGATCCATGCAGACCTAAAGCCGGAAAATATCATGCTGGTAGACCCCACCAGACAGCCTTACCGCGTCAAAGTGATAGATTTTGGATCGGCCAGTCATGTCTCCAAAGCTGTGTGCTCCACCTACCTGCAGTCTCGCTACTACAGGTGAGGGGAAAATCAGTCTGCAAGGCTTGAATATGGGGTAAAAATGAGGATATTGGGACATTAGACTGTACTAATGTTGCTGTGTATTAAGACTATTATTATATAATTTATAATATTGTAGTTAATGTTCCTCCCTAATGGTTTTTCCAACTGTAGAGCTCCTGAGATCATTCTTGGCCTGCCATTTTGTGAAGCCATTGACATGTGGTCGCTGGGTTGTGTGATTGCGGAACTCTTCCTTGGATGGCCACTTTATCCTGGGGCATCTGAATATGATCAGGTCAGATCACCTATTCTTAACATTATTCTCGTGAAGTCAGGGATTTGTACAAATAATTAGCTTAAAGACCGTGTGCAGAAAATACTGAATTTTGCATTTATTTTTGTTTCTTCAGATCCGGTACATTTCTCAGACCCAGGGTTTGCCGGCTGAGTATTTGCTTAGTGCTGGTACAAAGACTTCCCGTTTCTTCCACAGAGGGCCTGACTCTAGTTATCCACTCTGGAGGTTGAAGGTAGGAAGTGTAGTAAAATTTAATTCTACATTTTAACTTTTAGGGCGGCACGGTGGCGCAGCAGGTAGTGTCGCAGTCACACAGCTCCAGGGACCTGGAGGTTGTGGGTTCGATTCCCGCTCCGGGTGACTGTCTGTGAGGAGTTAGTGTGTTCTCCCCGTGTCCCCGTGGGTTTCCTCCCACGGTCCAAAAACACGTTGGCAGGTGGATTGGTGACTCCAAAGTGTCTGTTGGTGTTTGTGTCTGTGTTGCCCTGTGAAGGACTGGCGCCCCCTCCAGGGTGTATTCCCACCTTGCGCCCAATGATTCCATGTAGGCTCTGGACCCACCACGACCCTGAACTGGATAAGCGGTTACAGATAATGGATGAATGAATGAATTTTAACTTTTAAGCTTCTCTTGAGGAATCGCATGCAATTTCTATGCATTCTCATGCAGTAGCTAGTTATTTGTAGCTGTGTAACATCAAAGTGCTTATTACCTCAAATCTTAAGACATTAGACATAGAATTTTAAGTGAAACTAATTTTCCTGCTGAGCGGTTTTTGAAATGTTCTTAACAATATGTAAAATACATTTTTAACAGACTCCAGCAGAGCATGAGGCTGAAATGGGCATCAAGTCCAAAGAAGCACGAAAGTACATATTTAACTGCCTGGATGACATGATGCAGGTATTTAAAGAAAACATCCCCCGCAAACGGCTTTATCTGTCTTTCCTGATCACGATTCGTGTGTATGTGCTGCAATCTAATCATCATTTCCTCTCAATGGCCTCTCGCTGAACCTTATTTCAGGTCAACTTATCCTCCCACTTGGAGGGAACTGACATGCTGGCAGAGAAGGCCGACCGGCGAGAGTTCATCGACCTGCTGAAGAGGATGCTCCGGCTGGACGCTGATAAGAGAATCACCCCCACCAAGACATTTGCCCACCCCTTCGTCACCATGGGCCATCTGCTGGACTTTCCTCACAGCTCACAGTAAGGACAAGGAGTGGCGTTTCTTTGGTTGCTGTAAGATGTTACCAGCTGGTTTCCATACAGCAAAATTGCAGTGCATACGGTTATTGATCAATGTTAGTATAGTGAAAGGCTAGGCTTAATGGTTTAAATCAGGATATATTAATAATATATTGGTAAAAGACAAAATGTTTGGACAGCCCTGGTCTGAATGTTCATCCTTGTTTCAGTGTGAAGTCGTGCTTCCAGAACATGGAGCTGTGTAAGCGGAGGGGCGGTAGCTATGACAATGGGAAGGCTCTTTTTGCTGCTAATACTGTTCCTGGCACTGCGGGCAACCTGACGGTCACCTTCAGCAGTCAGCTTAACCAGAACAACCAGGTGCAAATCACATGCTCATTTGGGATCTGATAGTTCCTTCTGTGTACGCTGGCTGAACACTGTAGGCTGCTAAAATCAGAGCTGACGCAGAGATGGTTGACTTAATCTGAGGATCTGTTGTCTATTTTTTTTAGGTTCCCTCTGGTGGAGGAGCAGTGCCTCTCATCAACTACCAACCAGCCCTTTATCAGCAGGCCACAATAAACATTCCTGGCCTGGCCCAGCCCAGCATCCCCCTGCAGAGCCGCCCCCCTCAGCTGTGTGCCCAAACCGAGCCCTTCCAGCAGACCCTCATCGTCTGCCCCCCCACCACTATACAAGGTAAGGAGACAATTAAACAATGTGTGTGTTTAATTTTAGAAGTTTAAGCATTGAGTTCAACTGAGTTCGCATTTTTTGTGTTGTATTTTGTTTTTATATTAATTGTATTTATTTTCCTAAAGGGCTTCCATCCTCCAGCAAGTCCTCCAGCTACCCGGTCCGAATGGAGAATGGTGTTCCTGTAGTCCAGCAGAACCAGAATACCCAGTCTCTCCAGATTCAACCAGGAATGCTGACACAGGTAAGACTGTCTGTGTCACCCTCTGTCAGCACAAATGCTGATCTGATATATGGAAGGGTCTGGAACGTGATGATTCGATGATAAATTGAGGTGGCAGGGAGGAAGGAGGAGACCCTGCATCTTTCCAAAACGTCCACAAGACCGTGCATGTCCCAACAGTGACGTGTGCTGCTCAATGGCACATGAAATCACAGCCTTGTACTCTTCATTCTGAAAGGGACCTTTCTCTAACATGGCCATGCCTTTTGCCCTCCCCTCTCCCATGACTAAACCTCCATAGGGCTCCTGTACGCCGCTGATGGTGGCCACATTGCATCCCCATGCACCGGGCGTGCCGTCTCAGTACTCTCTGCCCCTCGCACTGGGCTGCGGGGCAGGAAGGCCTTCCCTGCTGGAGCAGACAGCCACCGTGCTGGTAAAGAGCCACCCACCTGGAAGTCTACCACTAACACTAACTCATCTTTCATGCCTCCGCTTCTTTTTCTGTTCTTCCAATGTATTTTCCTTTATTTATTTATTTTTGTATGTTCTCATTGTTTTATTAATATTTTGTCTCTATTTTTCCTTTTTTTTCTTTTTCAGCACGTCTGTCATTTACTCTGATTTCTGTGTGTAATATTTTTTTCTCCATTTCTTTTTCTGTTCTGTGCTGTTACCTATTTTTTTCCAGATTTCCTGCCCCTTTCCTACATCTCTCTCTCTCTCGTTCTCTCTTCATGCAGGTCTGCTCCAGGCATGGAACGCATGTGCTGACTCGCCCGTTTGCCTGCTTGCAGCTTCTTGTTGTTTTGTGCCCCTTCCCCCATCCCCTGTTTTCCTTCTCTTCTAGTTCTTCTCTCAGGGGAGGAAGCTCACCTCGTCCACAGCTCAAGGACATTGCTCTGTCTGTCCACAGGTCGTCTGGCCATGTTTCTGCCCTGCCATTGTAACAATGGCTCTTCTTTTTCTTTTTTTTTTTTTCCTCGACTAGATTGCTTACTATGCGAAGTTGTCCTTTTTATTCCTTTTCTAAAGTGTTAACCGCTAATGCTCCTCTCAACAGGTTGCTGGACTTTGACCACCTGCTCCCCTCATCCCATCTCCTTTTGTTATTAAATGCTTGTGGAAGGTTTTTGCACGGCGTGTTGGTCTTGGCTTGAAAACTATCATAAACACGCGGATGCGCTTATGCAAAGCTTGGAACTGTTATTTATTTTTCAGAACTGAAAGGCTGGATTTTGTGCAGATGTGGATTGTTGACTTTGGGCTGTGCTTTTACTCTTAGTAGTCATGCTCAGGCTGTCTGTGTTCCGTCAGCATGCGGGTTAAGGGACTGTCAGTCATACTATGTGCTATGTCTTGTTCCATTGGTCATTAGTGTGTGATTGTACGGTAACTATTCTTTATGATTTGTTGTTCCCAACACATACAGTTTCTCTTGCAGAGATTTACAATCAGTAACACAATGACACCATGCACTGCTTATTTTGAGGCAGTGGAATAAGTAACATTGCCCATTTTAATTGCAAATTGTTAAATCTGTTAGCTTGAGCATGTTTTTCTTTGTGCCCTTTCAGCAGGCATGGCAGACGGGTGCTCAGCAGATCCTTCTCCCCCCTGCCTGGCAGCAGGTGCCAGGAATGACCCTTCATGGCACAGGCACAGCCCAGACTATCACAGAATCACCACTGGAGACCATCCTCTCAGACAGCTCAACACAGCAGACGCCCAACTGGAGGTAGGCGTAGCAGTAGGAGGTGGACAGACCTATGGAAAATGACCTTTAGTTTATAAATCACTTGTTTGGTACCACTTTAAAATGATACTACACTTATAAAGGTTACAAACACCTTATAGATCATTAAAAATTATTTCTAATACAGAGATAGAAAGAGCAACAGTGGCATGTTTTTGTCTAATACTGAGTCTCAGAGAACTTACTGCAAATGCCAAGATAAAGAATAAGACCAGAGAATAGTATCATAAACAAAGGTGTGCGCCACATTATCATCAGTGTCTACAAAGATGTTCTATCAGTGGTTGATTGATTCAATTTTCTGATTAAATTGTTAAACTTATTAACACGTGCTGAAGCAGACAGACTTAATATTTCTGATGGGGAAGAGATTTAACAGTGTAGATGGATGTGCATTACCTATTTGGGAAATAACAGGCCTCTATTCGATCTGTGTGTTATAAATAACTATTAATGTTTTTTGATGTATTCACAACCTAATTAATAACCATTAATATACAGATTGTAAACCTTTAAAAGCTAAGCACCACTTAATGGACCTCCATGAGTATTTCACATTATTTTAGTGACTGACATATATAAGTATGAATTAAAATGAAAATAGCAGCTTAATTTTGCTTTAAAATCAAAAGTCTTTTAAACCTTATTCCTTGAATTAGTAAATAACATGGTTTCTGACTATCAATAAACACAAGTTAGGAACTCAAATTCCACTGTATTTATTTGTTTGACACTTTCATAGAGTTGGTGCTTAGTCTTTAAATGTAGTCTTATTCTAAAGTGGTACCATTTTGTTTTGTGATGTAAATATGAAACCTGGAAAGTGTTTGTAGTCAGCTCAGGTCATTTCTATCACACATTTATGTCATAAGCCAAGTTGGAGTTATTTGATGATGTTATGTCATTTGATTGTCTCTCCAGGGCGTCTCACAGTACAGTTCTCCAGCAGAACCCTCACATTTTTGACTCCACTCAGTCCAAAGGAGCTTCTGGGGCAACCCGATCATCACAGAGCAAGAGAAACCGGGCTCGCTGCCTGGACAACAGCAGGTACTACTCTTCTCCCCCATTTTGTGGTTGTCGTAAAAGCTAAAAAAAGAAAAACAATCATTTATCAGTCGTAATGAATGCAAGGCTGGGTGTGTTGTTATTTTACAAATTCCTCAAGCTTGCATTTTTGTTTCTTTCTGTCCCTGCAGTGGATTGGTCGGCACATCTTACACCACTGCTGCCCTCTCTCAGCCAATCGTCATCTCAGACACACCCAGCCCTGCTGTTAGTGTCATCACCATCCACAGTGACTCTGATGATGAAGATGAGAGGAAGTTCCACCCTGCCAGGTGAGGTCACCTCCTAGACAATTCTAGGGAGAGTAGTGGATTAAGACTTTTGGACAGAGATAATGGAATCTCACTTTGCTTGTTGTATTACTGTTTGGTTTGGATAGCTCTGGACCCAGTCAGAGAGCCAATGTTATCAGCTGTGTGACAGTCCATGACTCGGACTCCTCCACTGCTAGTCCCCTGACCCCTCTGCCCAGGAACGGTGTGGCAGCTCATCCCTCACGCCTGGCAAAGTCCTTGGCGGTTGTTGCTCCCTCAGTGAAAACCCAGCCTGGGGAAAGCTCAGCACTGGCCAAAGTAGCAACAGGTGAGTGCCCTAGAGAACAAAGTTACAACTAGTTCCCCAGTCATCTTGCAGTAAAGGGAGCAAAGCTTACATCACTAAGATTGTGTTCGGGTGTCATAGCTTTTTGTTGTTGTGCACATTTCTTATTAAATCTGTTATAATGTATTTAGGAGTCCTGCAAAGTTCCTACATCAAACCTAAGAGGGCAGCCACGCGGCAGCCGTGCAGCTCAGGGGAGAGCTTCAGTCGCCAGGAGCCCAGCAGGTCCCAACCACTCAACCTCAGCCAGGTGAGTACACAAACTCCTTTAGTAGTGCCAATATCATAGTAGTAGTGAAATATTTACACTAATAATAATGGTATCTTTACACAGACCACGGTCTCTTCATCTCAAGACCACACTAGTGGCTCGACGCTGCGACGGCAGCAGACCTACCCGCCTTCCTCTTCGCAGTACCGCCTCCAGGAGGCCCTGCCCTTCACCAGCGCCTCGAGCCTGTACACGTACCCGGCCTCTGCAGCGCTCGCCTCTGCCTCCCACACCATGGAGCAGCTGCTCATCCAAGGCTCCTCCCCTTCCATCCACGTCCCGCCCACCAGTCACTATGCAGCCAGTCTTCTCCCTAAAGACTCGGTGGGTGGCGTGGTCCATGGATTGCCGGCCCACTACCAGCAGCATTTCCCCGCCCACCCTTACGTTGGCACAAACACCAGCAGCACTAGAGGAAGTGCAGCCTACGGTGGCTATCAGCTCAGTCCTAGGAGAGTTACTCAGTATCCGTACATTTGAGGCACATAGTAGAGAAGTGACGGAGGCGTAGTAACCCAGATAGGACCACACCCTCATAGACTTGCCATTGAAACTGCTGCAACATTAACTGCTATTACCTTATTTAATTGAACTATTTTAGAATTTTTTTTTTTTTTAAGGTTGATATTTAGAAATATTATATTTTACCGGTCTCAGTTTGTAACCTTCCTCTGGAAAAAAAAAAAAATAAGAGTCCTCTTATTTGTTAGGGTTAAGTTTATTTTCCTAGCACGAGAAATGTGGTGAAGTGTGGTGTTGAGAAAAAAAAGACGTACTTTAGCAATAGAAAAAACACTATTGAAAAGCTGACACAAAGGGACAGCTGGATCCTGGTACAGCACGACCCCCCTGTAGTTCTTTTAGTACTACTACAAGTTCCACACTAACCCTGTAATCCACTTTTGACCCCCTGTAGTCGTCGTTTGATTGTGTCTTTTATGTTTAGTACCCTTTTTTATCGTTTTTAAATTATGTTCCGTCGTGTCTGGTTTTACTTTACTGGAAGATGCGTATTGAAGTGACTGAAAAGGAAAACAACAAAAAAAAAAAAATCAAGAGTATGTACGGGGCCCTTGAGGCACCACTATTTAAGTCGAGACGTAAGTGTTAGTTAAATCAAAGGCAAGGTAGGATTGTAGGACGTATGTTGTGCTGAACGTGAAAATGATAGCTTTCAAATGATTTATTGTTTCTGTCTAGAGTTGTTTTAAATCTTGTTGAAGTCGATTAATTCCTCTGAAAAAAAAAAAGCTTACAAACTGTGATCATGTCAAAGCCAATGAATATGTACTGACTAGAGATTTCCCTTGCCTTTCGTCTTCTCACACATAAATCGCGTAAGGCGTCTGGATAACAACAACTCCATCTGTCGATCCCTTTGCTGAACTGATGTGATGAGGTTCTTTCGATGCTGTTAGGAGTAGAACGTGTTTTTGCAAAATGAACTAACACAAAAATAATGACCTGTCAGAATCCAGGGCTCTGTGTTGGTGCGCTTTTGAGCATTTCTTTTGTTTCGCTGATGTCATATGCTTGTATTCTCATGATTAAGTTAAGGAAAGCAGGTGGCGTTATGTGGTGAGATTGTGACCAAGCACTGGTTCGTTTTCATTGCAGATCGTTTGCTCAAAAGCACACTGGCCTAACTACATGGTCTTACTTGTTCTGCTCTCAATAAGATGATGTGCCTTGACCTTCTTTCACTCTTTCTCCATGTTTGGCAGGTTTTTGAAGTCAAGAGTACATTTTCTCATCGACCGCAAAAGTACTGTATGCGTTTTGTAAATTATGAGAAGTACATCAGAACACCTCTGTTGTAATACCATCCAATAAACAACACAATTACACTTTTTTTGTCTTCTTCTTTTATTTTTAAATGCTTATTTTTTAAGTGCTTAGGCCTAGTGCCAACTTTACATTTTCACTCCCTTATTGAATTCAGATTAATGTAAATAAATAAAAATTAAAAGCTTAAAAAGACAAAAGCAATTATATTATACATTTTAGATCTTTCCTGAAATCAGAGAGAAATAAAAAGCTTCAGTCAAATGGAATTCCTAACAGGTGCAAGGCGTGATGAAGCACTAGAGCTGGTGTTCAAGTGAATGCTAAATAAGTGAATTAGCCGCCTCTCTCCACTAGGAGGCGCTTTATTCGGCGCTATGCCAGCTCACTTGCCTGCGTCATCACAATCCTAGAGCTTCTGGCTCAGTATCAATTGTCTCGCTACACCCTCTGATTGTGCACTATGTAGGCAACGAAATAACGGTTTTTGTAACCAAGTGAATCTCGTGAATCTAATACGAAGCCGTTATTATTCAAATATTAAAATTCTGTTGGTTTCTTAAGTCATGAACCAGTAACGTCCTCTATCCAGCTCTGGGCGAATGACTGACTGGAATGACAGTCGTTTGTTTACAGTAACATCTAAATTGCTGTACTCAACATTTTGTTATTTTTAACTAAATTTTTAAGATGTTCTTTCCCTTCGTTATAACATCTGAAAAGTTCATATTTAGAAACTGGTTCATTATATTGATATATGCTGTTATTTTACGACCTTCCCTTAGTTCACTTCACAGAGGGAGTAGGGAATAGGGAACAGGACGCCATTTGAGACCGAGCCCTACTGTCAGAGTAGAGTCTTTTGGAAAAGGCAATGACGACGGGAAAAATCCTGCCGTTCTGTGTTAAAGTCAATTCCAGCGTTTTACTGTCTATTTAAAATAGCGGTTTGTTTTTTTCTAACGGTCATTCTTCCCATGCTGTTGTACTCGTCTAACGGTTTTATTTCCCTTTAGCTCCTCGGAGCTGAGTGTAGCCAGAAAAGCTAACAATGCAGCAAAGAAAATAACTGCCTTCATCAAGTACTGCAGCCACTGTCAGCAAGGTAAAATTACTATATCCTGCACTATACTCTATCTTTTACCCGTTAAAACTCGTTCCGGTAAACCTCGTGGGGCAGCTCATTGTACTTTACTGTTACAGAAGACCAATAGCAGAAGTAAGTTATAAAGGCAGCAGCTTTCTTTGTTTAGTGAGTACCTCATTAATGACACGGTTACATCTGATGTCAAACTTGTTTTCTTTTTAAATGTACTAGTACACAGCCTCAGAAAGGTTTCATTCCTGTCGCTACTGAAGGGTACTTTAGCCTGAAGGGTTTTGTTTAAAATCACTGCAGTGCACTTCATTCATTTCCAAAAGCACTTAATAATTTGTTTATCTGAGGTAAATAAAAAGACATACATTATCATACGATTATGTATACATAATCAAAACACATTATCATAAGTACATGTGTACGTAGTCAAAATGAGTCATACATAATTACAGTTGGGAGGATGCATCCAGAAATAATGACTCTACTAAAAGTGAGTTTGCTGAGACCTGCAAATGATGAATTTCTTGAACTCTAGATACTTGGCAAATAAAAAGATTTTAATTTGAATTCTGGGGCGGCACCGTGGTGTCGCTGTCACACAGCTCCAGGGACCTGGAGGGTGTGGGTTCGAGTCCCGCTCCAGGTGACTGTTTGTGAGGAGTGTGGTGTGTTCTCCCTGTGTCTGCGTGGGTTTCCTCTGGGTGACTGTCTGTGAGGAGTGTGGTGTGTTCTCTCTGTGTCTGCGTGGGTTTCCTCCAAGTGACTGTCTGTGAGGAGTGTGGTGTGTTCTCCCTGTGTCTGTGTGGGTTTCCTCCGGGTGACTGTCTGTGAGGAGTGTGGTGTGTTCTCCCTGTGTCCGCGTGGGTTTCCTCCAGGTAAGTGTCTGTGAGGAGTGTGGTGTGTTCTCCCTGTGTCTGTGTGGGTTTCCTCCAGGTGACTGTCTGTGAGGAGTGTGGTGTGTTCTCTCTGTGTCTGCGTGGGTTTCCTCCGGGTGACTGTCTGTGAGGAGTGTGGTGTGTTCTCCCTGTGTCTGCGTGGGTTTCCTCCGGGTGACTGTCTGTGAGGAGTGTGGTGTGTTCTCACTGTGTCTGCGTGGGTTTCCTCCGGGTGCTCCGGTTTCCTCCGGGTGCTCCGGTTTCCTCCCACACTCCAAAATTACACGTTGGAAGGTGGATTGGCGACTCAAATGTGTCCGTAGGTGTGAGTGTGTGTGTCTCCCTGTGAAGGACTGGTGCTTACACCCAGTGATTCCGGGTAGTCTCTGGACCCACCGCGACCCTGAACTAGATAAGTGCTTACAGACAATGAATGAATGAATAATTCTAATTCTGACATTGAATACCCCACCTACACTCAAAGTAATAGTACATTAATGTCTTAATTTTTGACAACAGACTTAGTGTGCCTTAACATTACTTACTTTCTTCCAACTATCTTCTTTTTTCCAGCTGTGTCATCATGAATATCATCCGCCTTGTGTGCCGCCACAAGACGGCCCTGGCTCTCGGCGTCCTCTGCTTCTTTGCCATGGTTCTCCTCTTCCTCGCCAAATGCACCTCAGAGACGCTGAAGCCTGCCGACTCTCCGGGCAGAGCACCACGGCCGGAAGAGCATCACAATCGTCCACTGGCTTCTTCACGTGCCAAGGAGCTTTCTGCTTTCCTGGTGATCCTCATCACCACAGGGCCCAAGTACACAGAGCGGCGCAGCATCATCCGCAGCACCTGGCTGGCTAAAATGGACACAGACGTCCTGCCGTTATTCGTAATTGGCACTGAGGGCCTTTCGGCTGAGGACATGCAGAACCTGAGCACGGAGCAGCTGCGGCACCACGATCTCCTCCTGCTCCCGGACCTCCGCGACTCCTATGAGAATCTGACCAGAAAGCTCATTCACATGTACTCCTGGCTGGACCAGAAGGTGGACTTCAAGTTCGTCCTGAAGGCGGACGATGACACGTTTGCCCGCGTGGACATTCTCAAGGAGGAACTGAAGGCCAAAGAGCCCAGTCGCCTCTACTGGGGCTTCTTCTCAGGACGGGGGCGTGTCAAAGCAGCCGGAAAATGGAAGGAGAGTGCGTGGGAGTTATGTGACTTTTACTTACCGTATGCCTTGGGCGGTGGCTATGTGCTTTCAGGAGACCTGGTTCACTACATACACTTAAATGCTGCTTTCCTGAAGATCTGGCAGAGCGAAGACGTTTCCCTGGGCGCGTGGCTGGCCCCCGTTGACGTGAAGCGCCTGCACGACCCACGGTTCGACACCGAATACAAGTCGAGGGGGTGCAGCAACAAATACCTGGTCACACACAAGCAGAGCTTGGAGGACATGCTAGAGAAGCACCAGACTCTGCAGAGGGACGGACACCTGTGCAAAGAGGAAGTGAAGCTCCGCCTGTCGTACATTTACGACTGGAGTGTGCCTCCCTCGCAGTGCTGCCAGCGCAAAGACGGCATCCCCTGACTCCCTGATGTTGTGTTGCTATTTATTTATTTATTTATTTATCAGCGTTGTCCGTGCTTGACCCACCAGCAGCTTGTGGACCCTTTTTTTGGGAGCGTTTTCTAAGTTAACATTCCGTGGAAGATTTATTTTTGGAATCCATTTTTATTGCGTAAGCTACTCAGAACGTGAACTTGTTGTTTGACTGATTGTACAATGCTGTGTTATCATAAAAGGCCTTGGAGAGAAGTCATTTGGCTGCTGTATGCCCTCTTCCCTCCACCTTGTTTCTCTCCTGAATGTCCTCCCAGATGCTGTCTGTTCTTCACACTGACGACAAATGCTTTTGGATTCCATTGGGTCCCCGTAGAGTTCTTCTAAATGTGAAAGCGCACTCCACAAAAATGAGCAGGCCATCTTGTATATTAATTGAATTCGGTCTAAGCCGCTTTGCCTGGCAAACGGAGACGCTCTGAAATAGCTGTTCAGTGTAAAAGCTTTATTCCAGTGTGCCCTGTTAACAGCACCTTCAAACGTCATTACCGAGCAGTGGATTATACCTCTGTCGATTTATTAAACGTTTTTGTTACATGATACAGCCTGTCAAGTCTTATTTATTATGACGTGTACTCAAGCCAGTGCTTTCATGTTTGCTCCTGACAAATGCACTCCAGAAGGAATCTCCAAATAAATCAACTTTATTAAAGTCCCAGATGATTGTAAGTAATGTACAAAAGCAATGGTAATGTGAGGTTAATTGCCCAATACTCGGACACGTCTTAGGTTGTCTTTCACACGCACAAATTCAGGAATGTTCCTCTGATCCTCTCTTCTCTTCTGCTCCTCCAGCTCATACTGAGGATAGAGCAAGATCTCATATGAGTCCACAACAGAAGGTTGCACAAGGTAAAGATACACAGCTCTTTGTTTTTCTTTTACTTTTATGGCATTATAATTATATTCCCATATTATAATTTCATAATTCTTGTGTTTGATCACTTCTCAAGTTTCTAAAAACTCCTTATAAATGGTTTACGTACGGCCAGCAGTCTTTGTCGCCTCTTGCGAAGTTCCAGCTCTAAGTCAGTCGCGGGTCTCAGGGCCAGCTCGCTCTCTCTGTGTTGCTCAATCCTCCTCTGCTCCATCACCTTCTGCAGCTCTGACTTCTCTCCGTGAAGCAAACCCCTTAAAGCAGCAAACCCCCCCTCTGTTTTTATTCATGAATGTTTCTCACACATCGTACCGTTTTATCAGAAACTGGTGACAGAGATGAGGATTTACGCTTCTGTATGGAACAGCAGCTTTTCATGATCTTATTATTTCTTTAATGGGAAATCTATTCATCTGGGTGACAACTGTCACTTAATTATCACCCCCTCTTCATCTGCAGGCCGTGACTTGGAAGGGGCGTGTTTTATATTTAAAGGTGTAAATGACACTGATACACTTCTATACAAATATTTGTTGCTGTAAGAAATATATGGGGGTTTTATTCTTAAATATTTTTTTCTCAAACAGCAATCTAAAATATTTTTAAAAAAATACTGAAGGAAGGAGCGCACAGAAGGTATTTAAACAGTTTTTTTTTTTTTTTACAGATTGGTTTTCATTGCCGTTTTTACCCAGTGAACTCAACAAACTCAGCTAGTGCTGCCTCACTGCCCCGTTTATCTACATCTAAAGCAGCTCAGAACAGCTATGGCTCACATTGGTGCAGTGCAAAGTTCATGCCCCGGGTAAGAAGCTCTCCCTTATCCCTGGGATTGACCCTTTGGACCCCAGGCTCAGACCAGGTTCTGAACTTCTCCAAAGGTAAACAGAACACTATCTTTTTCCCTACACCTTTTCCCTTGTGTTACTATGATCTTACACTATTACTCCATAATAACTCTTGTATGAGCCATGAATGCACAAGGTTTAATGGACTACTAATAACTCACCATCTGTGGCTGATGAGGAGCTCTCGATGCAGGCCTCTGTGGCTGGGGGATTCTAGCACAGGGTTGGATGGTTTCTGTGGCTGAATGAGATCATCCTGGTTGTCCATCATCTGTTGGTGCTCTGCGTCAGAGACTGCTTTTTTCCAACAAAATAAAACCTTTGCTTATTTATAGCGCTTTAGTTCTCCTACGTTTTCAACACCATTGGTGACAGACACTCGTTCATGAAACAATGAAAAATTAAAAAATGATACCTGTCATGGGATTCCTTTGTACCATGTTTGGTGAAATCACCTTCAAGAAGTGGAAATACAAAATTAATGTGATCAAATCTATGCATTGGCAGAATACTTGCATACACATGCTGTGTCTGATTATACTAGGGCAAGCCACACTAATATTCCATCAGTGTGTTGATCCACCACCTGCTCTGTGGTGATCCTCTGGGGGGTCCTGACCATTGAAAAACAGGGTGAAAAGGGGATGAACAAGGTACGCAGAGCAATAGCAGGGCTACAATCTGTAATTGTAAAACAGCAAAGAAGATTCATTCATTCATTCATTGTCTGTAACCCTTATTCAGTTCAGGGTCGCGGTGGGTCCAGAGCCTACCTGGAATCATTGAGCGCAAGGCGGGAATACACCCTGGAGGGGGCGCCAGTCCTTCACAGGGCAACACACACACACCTACGGACACATACCACCTACCAACGTGTGTTTTTGGACTGTGGGAGGAAACCCACGCAGACACAGGGAGAACACACCACACTCTTCACAGACAATCACCCGGAGGAAACCCACGCAGACACAGGGAGAACACACCACACTCCTCACAGACAGTCACTCGGAGGAAACCCATGCAGACACAGGGAGAACACACCACACTCCTCACAGATAGTCACCTGGAGCGGGACTAGAACCCACAACCTCCAGGTCCCTGGAGCTGTGTGACTGCGACACCTACCTGCTGCACCACGGTGCCGCCCCAGCAAAGAAGATCTATATGCTAATAAAACTTTAATGTTTTTTCTGATCAAGGTAAATTCATATCCATATATTGCCTATATATTGTATAATACACGTTTTTCACTGTGCCAAGAAAAATGTCAAAACTTGTGACCGTGTACACCAAAGAAAGTTCCAGACACAATCATGGACAGAGGTCCTGAAAACATGAGCTGTCCACAAAAAGACCGCAGAACTGAACACTGCTCTGACCCAATTTCAGCAAATGTGTAATCTCTCCCAAAGCACATATTTAAGCTGCAATTTGGAAATGACCTGTAAACAAAAAGACAAAATCTGCTTTAGTACACAACCTAGATCTAGAAAATGGCCAAATAAGGGCTTGTCCCAGTGTGTCCGCTCATATCTGTTCAACTTAGAAGATGTGATTCTCATTTTGGCCAAAATGTTTTAAGCCGTGATCAAGTAACGAGGTAAGTTTGTTTAATTTCACGTCAAAGCAGCTATTGCTATGTTACTCATTTTTCAGGGGGTATTTCTACAAGTAAATACACTTGCAAGAGAAAGGGGAAACCTAGAGTAAATAGGTCTCCTAACAATCATGATCTAATCACCTGACCAGCAAAAACAACCCCTCAGATAAAAGCAATCAAAAAACTTAAAAGCTATTGTCTTTCAGGGACCGGGGAAGTTAATCTCGACAGGGGTTTCTCTCCATCCATCCACTGTGAAAAGACAACTCAGTATGGGTCTGGAAAGATGTGTATCTGTTACTAAAGACATTTAGCACTCAATTCACTTCTTTGAATGTGTCTGAGAGACCTGGGAATGTGAGAATAGCATATGTTTAAAAATGTGAAAGTTAGCATCAGAACACTTTAGCTGTAGCAAAACGGCAGTGGACTACAAACCTTTAAAATAAGAAAACACACTCAGACAAAGACTGACATTAAAATATTGCTTCACATTTTTTTAAATACTGAGTAGTTATTGCACTTGTCTATATTACAACACACACATACACTCACACACACCACATCTCATTACATAACACAAGGCTTGGCTTGGCTTACCTGTGTTGTGTAGTATAACAGCATAGTGCAGTTTCAGCTGAAGTTCTCAGTGGTGTTTTTGCGCACATATAACCACCCACAGAGAGGGCAGATAAAGGAAATGCAGTGTTCGGAGTGGAGAGTTTGTGTAGACATAAATAGGAGTCACTCAGCAGATGCTTGTAATGACATTAGGCATGTAATCACACCTCTGGCAGGAGGAGAAACCAGGCTCCGTCATATTTAAGACCCAGCAGATGGAGGACTGCAGGTGGAAATCTGCTTTAAATCCAGCACACAGTCAGTACAGGCCTAATCTACAGTTTTGTTTTACCATTTATTATAAAACCATTATTTATCCTCTGCCTGTGGCTAACTGGGTGCAGTCCATTTCTTTATCAAACACAATATATTGTATTAATTGCTCCCAAGCAACTGATGCAAACTGGCACATTCATTCATTGTCTGTAAGCACTTATCCAGTTCAGGGTTGCGGTGGGTCCTGACCCTACCTGGAATCATTGGGCGCAAGGTTTGAATACACCCTGGAGGGGGCGTCAGTCCTTCACAGGGCAACACATTCACTCACACATTCACACCTACGAACACTTTGAGTCTCCAATCCACCTACCAATGTGTTTTTGGAGCGTGGGAGGAAACCGGAGCACCCAGAGGAAACCCACGCAGACACAGGGAGAACACACCACACTCCTCACAGACAGTCACCCGGAGGAAACCCACGCTGACACAGAGAGAGCACACCACACTGCTCACAGACAGTCACCCGGAGGAAACCCATGCAGACACAGGGAGAACACACCACACTCCTCACAGACAGTCACCCGGAGCGGGACTCGAACCCACACCCACCAGGTCCCTGGAGCTGTGTGAATGCGAATCTACCTGCTGCACCACCATGCTTCCCGTATATCAAGTTAAATCCAACAAAAAACATTCATCAAATTTCTGAAACCACTTCATGGAATCATTGGGTGCATGGCAGGAACACACCCTGGACGGGGCACTAGTCCATCACAGACAACCAGTCACTCACACACTCACACCTGGACAATTTCACACAGGCCTACCATGTGTTTTTGGACTGTGGGACGAAACCAATCCAGTCACAGGGACTGTTTTCCTGGAAGACAGCAAGTGACAGTGACTCTACTTTTAGCAGCAACATGCCACAATTAAAAAATAAATAAATAAAGCAGTAACTGGTTTTCAGAATGTGCATAAAATTAACAAAACATTTTATAAAGTTGTATAAATTATAACAGTGCTGAATCCAAACATAAATCGCTTGTGAACCTCTCTGCAACTCTTTCAAAACAATGACTCGTGCAGTGTAGTTCTGAGCAGTGCTTTTAATGACTCTGAAGGAGCTATTAGAGGCGTAAACATTTTGGACACATCCACAACCACCACTGAGAACAACTTAGTCTCTCTGCATGTCTTCTGAGCATTTCTTGTCAAACCTCTGAGAAAACATATTTGATTAAGCAGGAATATAAAACCATTGCTCTATAAATAACCTCTATGTGGTGTAAAAAAAAAAAAAAAAAAAACCAAAATATTTACATAGAACTATTCCAGGCCAAGAAATTTTTAAGATCTTGTTTTTTTTTTTTCTAAAATGTTCTACAGCAGAACACCTCCACAAACGTCCCCTAATGAAGGAACATTGGATTTGCTCTCATACACAGAAGCTGAGGATCCAGCAGGGGCTTAGATGCCAATAAGATGTTAAGATGTAGGCCTACACACTCAGGCACTCTGCCACACACACACACACACTGTAAGACCAACGTCCAAATAGACTCAGACGACAGCTGATTGAGCCGTATGTATCCAAACACGTGCCAAGAAAACCGTCTGTGGTCCTGCCAGGACCCTCAAAGCATGACTAAGCATGAAGGAGACACGAGCACTAGCCTCTGGGTTAATATATCTACATGCTGCAGTGGTTTTGATAGCAGCTAATGGTGTTATGTAATTATGCAACCCACTAGAGCATTCATTCAGACTTGGAGTGATACAGAAATATACAGAAGCTGTACTCCATGGTAATTCTGATAGAAACACAGTTATTAGGATTAATTGCTTGATTGTGTTGGCTGCTGATTGTCTGTGATAGTCATTATATCCCCAGATCATCCATGATGTGTACAGTTGTTATTTTCTTGTTCAAAAATGTGAACCAGTTTGCGCATACTTTAAGGGATTAAAATGTAAACAAAGTCTTTCTGAGTTGTCTGATGTGAAATACTCCAAAATATTTCACCACGGTGGTGATAGGAACCAGACGTCTGAAACACATGATGCCTTTAAAAACCTCAGATACGTCACTATATGACATGGGAACAAATAAGTATTAGCCGCATCTCTGAAGCATTTTTTACTAGTTAAGAGTGAGATCCTAGCTGAGTGAAATATGACCTAATTTGTGTTTATTGAAGTGCTTTCAAAATACTGCATTTAATACTTTATAGAATTACCGCTGTTTTAATATTAGCATACAACGTAAAAGTTCACTGGCAGTTTTGAAGGAGGGGGGGGGGGGGGCTTTCGTTTCGGCTGACTGACCAATTAAATGTTTACAGAGAAGGTTATCGACCAATAACAGTAGGTCTACAGTCAGACCGTCCAATCAGAAGATTTTAGGCTACACCACGCCCCCTTTCTCACTCAAGCGAACCAATCGGAGTAGGGGAGGGCGGGACTAGTTTGTGAATGAAACTTCTCGAAGTTCTATGTAAGCTCTAGAAAAACAAAATCCAGGACGTTTGTGAAATTCCGCCCGGACATTTTTTAAGTCTAAAAAAGAGGATGTCTGGTTACCCTACTAAAATGACTACAGTTTTGTTAAAGACATTGTAACCAAAGTTTCCCGTCACCAACACTGTATGTATGAAATGTAAATGAGTAATTTCCCTACAAAGATCCATTTCACATCAGAACAAACAGAAAGCCCTTGATTTAATAAACAAATTACCACTCAAACCTTTAAATAGTAATAAATATTTTTTCTTAAAAAACAGCTGAAACTTTAAGTCCAATGATTCCAGGTAGGCTCTGGACCCACCGCGACCCTGAATTGGATAAGCGGTTACAGATAATGAATGAATGAATGAAACTTTAAGTAATAAAAAAGTGAACAATAAAAACAGCTGCAACTTTAACATTTAAGCGTGTATTTGGTGGAAATGAGTGAGTGGTACAGTCTCTGTTTTCAGAGGAGGCCAACATCCCATTAGCCTCCCACTGGGAGGAGCGGTCAAGATAAACAGATTACAATTTTACTGTGGATAAGTAAAAGTGATCTGTAAGCTAACTCAGGGCATGCCATTGTGTTTGTATAGCGTTTGTTATCATACATTATTCATTTTGCCCTGTTAATCCATCCATCCATTATCTGTAACCGCTTATCCAATTTAGGGTCGCGGGGCTCCAGAGCCTACCTGGAATCATCGGGCGCAAGGCGGGAATACACCCTGGAGGGGACGCCAGTCCTTCACAGGGCAACACAGACACATACATTCACACCTACGGACACTTTCGAGTCGCCAATCCACTTGCAACGTGTGTTTTTGGACTGTGGGAGGAAACCGGAGCAGCCGGAGGAAACCCACGCGGACACGGGGAGAACACACCAACTCCTCACAGACAGTCACCCGGAGCTGGAATCAAACCCACAACCTCCAGGCCCCTGGAGCTGTGTGACTGCGACACTACCAGCTGCACCACCGTGCCGCCCCTGCCCTGTTAAATAAACAGTAAAATACATTGTTAATTTATGATATGGCCCCATTCACCAGCATTAAGATTTTTAAACTTGTACTTATTCTATAATGCTATTCTATATATATAATAATGCTTATTCTATTATATGTTTTTCCTGAATAATATTCCTCTGTTTATTCCTCTAATTATATTCCAGTTTATTCCTTTATTCCTTTCAAGAGGCTTTAAATGTTATTACATCTGATTTATGTAATTGCTCACAAATATTCTTTAACATGTACTTGCTCTGAAATTACTGTGGAAAATGCAAAGAAACTGTGAAATAAATCAATAACTTTTTCTGTGCTGTTGCATTCAGCATTTGATTCTCTCAGTATTTTTTTTTTTATATCTTCAGTTTATATTTTGATGTTAAAAAAACATGACCCTTCACTGGACTTAAATTAATAAGTAATTCACACAAAGTCTGTATCATATAAAAATAAAAGCTTGACCAAACCTTAAGATGGCATTATTGTCCTAAAATTATATATATATATATATATATGGATTATTGCAGTGAATAAATATGATTTATACTGTATTTTGTGTAAGTTAAAAATGTGTTGGAACATGGAGTAGATGCTGGGTGTGTTTATATCAGTGTAACAGTAATAATGACATCTAGTTTGGTACTTAATTGGCATGTGCACAGTCATTAATTAACGCCCAACATAATCTCTCTTCATCAGAATTATATATTTACTATTCATTTCCATGAATAATACCCTAATGCCTTTAAAATGGCTTATGTGTAGCTCTACGCCTTCTGCAATTCTACACCTTCGCTCGGTGCACAGTTCTAAGAATATACAATTAGTCCCTGTTTCTCTTTCCAATGCTGCAGTTTGAAAGCCACACCCATGAGTTGGTAGGATTGGTTCTTTGGGTTTATGATGCAAGAAAACCTGGCTGCCTGTATTGGCTTGTTTTACACTGCCTTTTACACAGCCATGGATCTGACTCCTTATTTCGCTGGTAATGCATCTTCAAACGTATAAGAAATACCACACGGGCGTGTAAAAAAAAACAGATTAACTGCCCAAATTTACACATACTTACATACTTACTGACAGATTTGAGTTGAGAAATACAACAAAGATGACACTGACGAATACCAAGAGGGTCAACGAAGATTTTAACGTAAAAAAACTTTATACATTTATTATTTTCTTTCCACATGAGGGTCTTTTATTTTGCAGTCTTTTATTTTGTAAGTGTAGTTCACCAGTAGATTCCCTGCAACGCCTTCATCAGGAGGCTTCACAGTGAGGCTTTTGCTGTGGAATGGAGGCTGATTATAAAGCGAAAAGACAGCGGAGAGAAGTAAACATTTAACGTTTAATAAAAGGAGAGCTAACTACTGCCAACATGACCAATGGTAGGTGGATAAAAGAGGTTGTTTATCGACGCTGGGGTGCGTATTTAATGGCTGTTAAAACGGGAAGCAGCTGTACGCTAGTTAGCGCGCTAGCATTATGTGTTTATGGGGACGTGGCTAGTTTTATTATGTCATTATGTGTCGGATTCTTGTTCTAACACCAGTGATATTGTTTATGTGTTTGTGGGGGACATTTGGATAATGTGTTCGTGTGTTAGGGGAATTCCTGAGTTAGTTTAAACAGCTGGGATTGCTGTTTGTGCCATACACGTCACCTACTCAGAGACCGGGCTGTGTCCCAAATCATACACCCCTTTACATTAAACACAACAGCAATGAAAGCACCCATAACGTGGGTGCCTTGTTTTTTTATGTACACTATTCAGTGTGACAGTGTGCGGTTTGAGACACAGCTAGCTTTGCCGATTCTGAACTAAACTGTCTTATTATGCATATTTATAGGTTTGTTTATTATAATAGTTTGTTAACCTCAATTCTCCAGAACGTGTTCCTTAGTCCCAATGCTATATTAATAAGAACATTTAGCCCGTTTAACCTCTTTTTAACAACGCTAGCAGTCTCATCTGTGGCTGTTTACACACTGATTTCAGCCACATCATATTTGAAGTGTCCTAACCTTTGTAGACATCATTTAAAAGGAATGCATTGAGATAATTTCAGATGCACACAGTTTGTATGCTTTAATCTCCAAAAAATAGCATTGACCAATAGGAATGGAGGTCCTGGAGCAGCTGCATTTTGCTCAATGCCAAGCGTCAGATGGAGTTTAAAGCCCTTCAAGCATTGGGGTCAATCTGCTGATGGATAATACAACTATAAATGTTGAATGCATTATTAATTATTTATGCTTTAAGGGGTGAAGCTAGATAATAGACCTCTGGCTTTGTGTGTCTCTGTCCACAGTATATTCCTTTGATGGCATCCTTGTGTTTGGGATTCTCTTCATTTGCACATGCGCATACCTGAAGAAGGTCCCTCGGCTTAATAGCTGGCTTTTGTCCGAGAAAAAGGGTGTGTGGGGAGTCTTTTACAAAGGTAAGTTGCATCTGTGTTCACTTTTATTTTTTCAAATGATAATAATTGCACAACTATTCATACTTTTCACTTTTCTTCTTTAACAGCTGCAGTAATTGGAACACGACTCCACATTGCTGTGGCGCTGTCCTGTTTGTGTATGGCATTCTACCTGGTCTTTCTGAAATGACATGGTGGAAGCAGCAGCATAGACCATGTTTGGACATTGTGCCCTGGAAAAATGCCACTAAACATGGCGTACACGCCAATGCTGCCATCTTCTGGTGAGGGTGCACACAGGCACTGCCTTATGGCTGAAGTACCTGTATAGCCTCCATACATAAAACAAATGGTTCCTGTTGCAGCATATATTCATCTTATACTTCACATTTCCTGAGGGTTATTTACTATAGGCTTAGGTTAGATGAGGAGGACGTGGCTCAGTGTAAATGTGCTGTGGTGGACAAACAATGTGTAATTAATCAGCCTGTACCTGGGTAGAAAATATTTAGCTTGTTCGTCTCTGTTTGAACAGGATGAGCCACAATGAAGAAAAACACTACACTTTGGCTAACTTCAGCATATGATACAGTGTCCTGCCAGTCCTCTTTTAAGACGAGATTATTTACCTTTTTCTGGCTCATCCTGATTAACTCTGTACTATGGGAGAAAAAATAGAAGCCTTCGAGACTTGAATTAAAAGATATACATTATATATATATATATATATATATATATATACAGTAATTTCCCTTCTTTTGTATTTGGATTTGCACGTCTTAATGTACCTCTTCACCATGCCTGTTTCACACAACAGTCTGTGATTTACTTCAGTAAAAATGCAATTTAAATGGGTCGCTCTTGTTTGCTCTGTATATACAGCCATACTCTACTTATTCAGAAGGACTGATACAAATTGATGGGTATTGAATGTTGATATTTGTAAATATAAGATAGTAAATATATTACACGAACATCTGAATCGTTAGGGTGGGTTTATTTTTGTTTTATAAAGCAATACTTTTCTAACCAAGTTGGATTGTATTGTCTCCTTTATCGCAGATGTAGAACAGTCCAGACGTCACACACTTAGTGTATCTGCTCACACAGTGTGCATATTTAATACCTAATCACTTAGTAAATGCCAAAGTGGTCATAGCCTTGATGTTGTTCTTCGGAAGAAACCAACACACAGTGAAAACTTATTATTCTCCTACGTGGCAGTTGCACTCATCATTT
Source organism: Hoplias malabaricus (assembly GCF_029633855.1). Classification (NCBI taxonomy): domain Eukaryota; kingdom Metazoa; phylum Chordata; class Actinopteri; order Characiformes; family Erythrinidae; genus Hoplias; species Hoplias malabaricus. The sequence continues at coordinate 40,201,196 of NC_089804.1, forward strand.
TGTATGTAATTTTAAATCCACTGATGGCTTTCTGTGCTGTGCTGTCCATACGCTGGGTAAAAAAAACATACAAAAGGTTTTGGAGTCCATTTTGTATTTAAAATAAATGATACCTGCCCTTTCATTCCTTGCACGTCTCTGAGTTTTTGATCTGGTGTTGATTTTTCTTTCAAATGAAGGTATTCAGTTTGGATCTTTGGTTCAAAGGGAGCTCCTGCAATTCGTCAAAAAGCTAAATTCATGTCGTAAACAAATCCATGCTTTATATGAAATGGTAAATTTGTAGAAAAACTGAGAAAGTTGTGATAGGAACAAGACCTCTGAGGAATGTAATGCTGTATCACAGGAATGTGTTAAATCAAATGCTTACAAATAAGATGTTTAATGGCTGCTGTTGTTTTATAACAGTTTTGAGAAGTTTGGGACAGAAGCAGTTTGTAAAATATAGACTTTAGATAGTGGAGTTGAGCCCTGCGTCTGTTCACATTCACTGAAGGGTTTGTATCTAAAAAAAAAAACAAACCCACGCTGGTAGATGGATTAGCCATGCAAAATAGTCCACAGATGTGACCATGTATGTGTGTTGCCCTGTGATGGACTGGTATTTCTTTCTGGTACCCAGTGATTCCATGTAGTCTCTGCTCCCACTGCAACCCTGACCTGTATAAGCATTCATTCATTATCTGTAAGCGCTTATCCAGTTCAGGGTCGTGGTGGGTCCAGAGCCTGCCTGGAATCATTGGACGCAAGGCGGGAATACACCCTGGAGGGAGCGCCAGTCCTTCACAGGGCAACAGAGACACACTCACACCTACTGACACTTTTGAGTCACCAATACACTTACCAGTGTGTTTTTGGACCGTGGGAGGAAACCGGAGCACCTGGAGGAAACCCACGCAGACACAGGATGAACACACCACACTCCTCACAGACAGTCACCCGGAGGAAACCCACGCAGACACAGGATGAACACACCACACTCCTCACAGACAGTCACCCGGAGGAAACCCACACAGCCACAGGGAGAACACACCACACTCCTCACAGACAGTCACCCGGAGGAAACCCACACAGACACGGAGAACACACCACACTCCTCACAGACAGTCACCCGGAGGAAACCCACGCAGACACAGGGAGAACACACCACACTCCTCACAGACAGTCACCCGGAGGAAACCCACGCAGACACAGGATGAACACACCACACTCCTCACAGACAGTCACCCGGAGGAAACCCACGCAGACACAGGATGAACACACCACACTCCTCACAGACAGTCACCCGGAGGAAACCCACACAGCCACAGGGAGAACACACCACACTCCTCACAGACAGTCACCCGGAGGAAACCCACACAGACACGGAGAACACACCACACTCCTCACAGACAGTCACCCGGAGGAAACCCACGCAGACAAAGAGAACACACCAGACTACTCTCAGACAGTCACCCGGAGGAAACCCACGCAAACACAGAGAACACACCACACTACTCTCAGACAGTCACCCGGAGGAAACCCACGCAGACACAGAGAACACACCAAACTACTCTCAGACAGTCACCTGGAGGAAACCCACACAGACCCAGGGAGAACACACCAAACTCCTCACAGACAGTCACCCGGAGCGGGAATCGAACCCACAATCTCCAGGCCCCTGGACCTGTGTGACTGCGACACTACCTGCTGCACCACCGTGCCGACCTCCTGTATTAGCAGTTACAGAAAAATAATTTCTATTCATAATTCATAAACTGACATTTCCACAAATGTGGAACATAATACAGAAACAAAACCTCAACATGTACCCCTTCACATTTACTTGTGAAAAGCTCTAAAAGTATTCCACAAAATTCATAGTCTGACACTGCATTTTGAAACGTTTTTTTTGGATTGATTGATTAATGTTCACAATAATCCTTAAAGCTTCTGTATTAAGTAGCTATCATGGTTTAGGAAAAGGTTTTTAGATGTATACAGATGCAGTGCATGTCCGCAGTACTGCCACAAGAGGGCAGCCGTTTAAAGCTTACACGAAGATAAGAAACAACTAAATGTATCTGACGAGGAGGGGTTAATAAATTATGTACAAATATAGAAAAAAAATTATACAAACAGGAATGTAGTCCCTCCCAGGATAATAAATATTTTGCAACAGTGCCTGCAACATCTCCTAAAATGCACAATCACATTTGCAAGTTCTGTTTTGGTTTATTTCATTTTAATCTATTTTTAAATATTCCCCTGAGGAAATAAACCGCGCAGCTCCGCGTCATTGTCACTCATTTTACACTGTCCTTTTAATGCAACCCTCCTGCGAGCTCTCCACCGAGCCTTCTCGAGTTCTCGCTTTTTCTCAGATCAGCGGCCAACACGCCAATATCGCGAGAGTCCAGGCATTACGAGAACACGCTGCACATTCAACAAGCGCCAAACGTGTCACAGTGTTTATGAAAGTGGCGCGTTACTGAGCAATCAGCTTGTTCTGAAAATGAATCAGTGAAACACTACTATTAGTAACTTAAACACATCTGCATTTAAAATTGTGTTGTTTTAATCATAACAGAATAAAATATATGAAATTATTACTTAAATATAGGACTGTCCGTGTATGTTAGAGCCATATACAGAAGGATGAATGTGAACAAAATATATGGTGCTGTTTACATGATGAATGCAGGGAAATAAGTGCCATCAAATCTTATTACATTAATTACACTATCTTTTGGGAGATACAGTGATGTGTTTTGACAGCATATGCACATCTTTTAAATAATCTGTATATATTTTTTGCTTGGTTTTGTTGTACTCTGTATTATAATTAAAAACACATGAAGTAGTTTAGTGGAGGGTTTTGAAGTGTTTGTGGGTGTGGGAGGAGTGGATTTACACGGGATCTGGCAGGCACTTACAGTCACTACACTGCACATCATCTGGGGCTGCCCCCGAAAAACACCTGATACTAGAATAAGGAGTTTTGATCTGCTCTTTCTGAGTCACTGAGACTCTTAACGACTCTGAGGGCTTAGCTATGCAGCTGACTGCACACACTCTTTAGGCATTATTATTTTTTATAATATATAATGTAACTGTAGTGTATTCATGGTTATGTGATGATTATTAATAGGATTATTGAATTTACTAATGAGAGGCACGGTGGCGCAGCAGGTAGTGGCGCTGTCAAACAGCTCTGGGGATCTGGGGTTGTGTGTTCGAGCCCTACTCTGGGTGGCTCTCTGTGAGGAGTTTGGTGTGTCCTCACTGTGTCCGTGTGAGTTTCCTCTGGTTTCCTACCCCAGTCCAAAAAACCATGATGGAAGCTGGACTGGTAACTCAACGGTGTCAATGGGTGTTAGTGTGTGTCTCCCTGAGAGGGACTGGCTCCACCTCCAGGGTGTGTTCCTGCATTGCGCCTAGTGATTTCGAGTAGGCTCTGGACCCACCGTGACCCTGAACTGGATAAGCACTTACAGACAATGAATGAATGAATGATTACTAATGGTTATGTGATGAGCTATGTTTACGAGGCAGGTACTGTGTGTTTGCGTTTATCTTGGTGTTGAATGGGGGTGGGGGGGTGATGAGCTCTCGCCCCTCGCTGCCGTTGTATGTTTAGCTGAACCTATGTGTACTTTTAGGTCCTTTACACCTTTATTTGCTACACATGGGAAAACATGGGAATTTCTTTTTAAATTCATCCGAGAACTTACACTTACGTTTCGGCATAGCTGCTCGAGATGAGGGTAGGTACATGAGCTTTGCCTGACGTAAACAAGGACTACCGACGTGCAGGCTGACCAATTAAATGTTTACAGAGAAATTTATCGACCAATAACGGTAACGCTCTACAGTCAGACAATCCAATCAGAAGATTTTAGGCTACTTCACCACGCCCCCTTCTCACTCAAGCGAACCAATCGGAGTAGGGGAGGGCGGGACTAGTTTGTGAACGAAACTTCTCGAAATTCTATGTAAGCGCAAGAAAAACAAAATCCCGAACGTTTGTGAAATTCCGTCCGGACATTTCTTTAAGTCTAAAAAAGAGGACATGTCCGGGTAAAAGAGGACGTCTGGTCACCCTAATGATGTCCTTGCCTTCTTAGACACCTTTGCTACAAATCATATTATGAACCACTTGACCGTTAGTAGCGTTAGTTTAAATAACTGAAGGGAACAAGTAATTATTTTGTGGGTGTGAAATAATATACTGGGGGAATTTAGGGAGATATTTATTAAAGTAATAAAAAGTCTAAAAATATGGATTAAAATATCCGTAATATTCTTTCTACCGTGTCACTTTTGGAGCTCCGTTGTACAGAGCGCTGTGTGAACGTTATGCAGATGAGTTCGAATCCGTTGCTCGTGTGAGTCGATTCTTTAAATCAATTCTTTGTCACTCACGACCACGCGGCGACGAGCGGCTCGAGAAACGAAACGAAAGCAGACGCTGCACACAGCCCAACCGTCGCGCACCTCTGAGGACACCCAGTGTGGTAGTGAACGCTGCGCTGCATCAAGAAAAATCTTCAGCAGCAGACGAGCTGCGAGCTGCAAAACATCAGCTCTGAGGCGCGGACGGGAGGAGAGAGTGCAGAGAGAGAGATAAATAAGTAAATAAAAGAAGAGACAGAGAGCGAGAGAGAAAGAAACGGCGCATGTGGAGAGGACTCTGCCTAAATTCACTGGATTTATGAGGCCAGGGCTTCGGAACGGGACCGTGTTTTGCTAGTGCTGAAGTTTGCTTTTTTTCGGTGGAGCGTTGTCCGGCTTGTTTTTGTTGCAGAGACAGAGAGAGTGTGAGGAGAGGAGAGGAAGAAGAGGAGGGGAGGGTATGTCCCAGAAGGAGAGACCCACTTTCTATCGGCAGGAGCTCAACAAAACGATATGGGAGGTTCCGGAGAGATACCAGAACCTCTCTCCCGTCGGTTCAGGGGCTTACGGATCCGTGTGGTAAATAACCAGTGTCTTCCTTTTGCTGTGCTACTGTATAAAATTGCATTGAATTGCATAATAGTTCCTGCTCGCAGCCGTGGTCGACTTGAGATAGGGTTTGTTGCAATTTTGGGTCATTTTCTAAGTCAGAACATGTTTAAGTACGTGACCAAAGTGAGGGACAAGTACATTTAACGGTGCCATACATTTTGCACAAGTTAAAATTAGTGTCTGATAGTTAAAAGTTATTTCCTCAGAAGGGGCTTAGACAGAGATCTGCATTTTCAGCACTACTCCACACTATTACTCCCCCACCCCTGTCCCCTTTTACCCCAGGTCACCTGCATGTTGAGGGGATTAGTTCCTGATTTTTATGACCTAAGAAGCCCTGGCTGTCTGAATTCGCCTGTTTCTGCTGATATGTTCTCATGCCCACCACAAACAGATTAACTAGGAACCCTAGATGTTCAGTGAAGGAGGTTCTTAAGTGAAATGGTATGTTGCTTTCACCTCGGACACAAACAAAAATGTAATTTGAGCAGGGGTGTCAACACTTGCACACAACTGTGAACACACCTTAATGCTCGTAAGTTTGATTAATGCTTGTGTAAAGTTTGATTGGACTGGTGCTGCCGTTTTAATGGCTGCATGCAGTGAAGTTCCTCTCGTCTGTTGTTGTTGTTTGCTGTTTGCGTAAGGGAAGTCTCGTGTGCTCACGAGCTGCTGCTGTTGCAATGCCAGTGCTCAGTACATCGCAGTTTTGCCTCTGAACAGCCCCCTCTTTTGTTTACTGCACACGAAAGGGCTCGAGGAAGCACGTTTTTCACAAAGATTAGAAGGACTTTGGAGGGCCAGTGCTGTCTTTGGTGACTGTTGAGGGAGTAGTAGTGAGAAGGGTTCTTTTTTAATGTTTTTTAACATCAACATATTAGATAATAGGGTCTGTGTGTGTGTTGGGGTGGGGGGATCCTAACAGAGCATGCGTGGTGAAATGCAGCTTCTCATGTTTTTTCCTGTAATCCATGCATTGAGCAGTGTCACATGCCTCAGTGCTTGAAGTGTAGCCTTTGGTGGGACTCTATAGGGGCTGGACAGAATGATGTCACTCAGCATGGCTGCTCTGACTCATACTTCCAGGATTAGGTGGTCTCCTCACTTCTGGTTAGTCATGCACATTGGGGCACCCTGCTCCATGAGGCCTTTGTAAGTGCTGCTGTGTCCACAATCGACCATTTCTGAAGATCAGGGTGTTTAATTCAGGGTCACTGAGCAAACCCTGGAAGATTTTAAGGGAGCGCTAATTATGCATGGAACATGTTGCTGCTTTTCTTTGCTGGAATTTTTTAACTGAAGGGCTGTGTTTGATCAGTTTTCCAAAAACCCTACATTTTTGTTGATTTATTGATATGTAAACATAGTCATTATATATTTATAAGTTCATTCACTAGAAATATTACTTTTTTTACAGCAGGGATGACAGGAATCACGGTCTGCAATCCAAATATATCCATTAGATTTACAAATTTTTACAAAATGGCTGACCTACAGATGTCTTTAATTCCTATACAGTAGTGAAGCACCATAACTATTTCTTTTACGCCCTTTTTTGTGTCCTTCAAAAGTTAAGACGTCATGTTCCTATCATTAAAGTTGTAAACAATTCTGAAAATAATTTTCCCTCAAAACTCAAAGTCATAATGCATTTGTTACACATATGTTTTGAAACATTGGTGGAATTTCCTTAGAAGCAGCAGACAACAGGTCCCTTATCTGAAGTATGTGCTTTGCAGGTTAATAAAATGCACAGGGGCCGGTTGTTAAGGCTTATACGTGCATGAGCATGTGCGCACAGCATTCAGATGCATATATTTTGTTGGCTCAGATTAGATCAGCCTTAATAAAACCACTGCCGATTGTCTGATTGCAGTCCTGGCCAGTTCTGGTTGTGCAGCTTTAGACCATTTCAGGGTTACACCAGGACCACTGTCAAGGTCGAGCTGCAAACACAGGAATCCCCAGACTGGGTTCAAATGGCACTCTGTCCTGTACAGGCCTCGAGCATTCAGGAGCATCCTGTTCCAGCGACGCCTTGGAGCATAAATAATTCTCCATGCCTTTGCCGTGTTATGTGCCAGCTTTGAAAATCACCCCCCCCACCTCCTTCACAAGCAAATGAATATCTCTGAAGTGGAGCACTGTGTTCTTCTTCAGGAAGCTTGATTTTGGACGGGCATTGACAGCACCTGCTCCAAATGCTTTCTGGTGATTGGGTTGGGCCTATGCTTTCTGTGAGAGCTGATATTGCAGAAGGGTGTAACATACGACTGAGCCTTCACTGTTTTATTGTGTGCTGTGAGCCTCTTGAGCAATCTCAGATCCCACAGATGAGTGTTCTGTGGGTGTGCAGATGAATCAAGGCTTTTGCATGCAACAAATGCGAGTCATTTTGATCTACAGCAAAATTGATTCTTTCCAGGCCATTTTCATTCATTATATTCACATATAGTAGTAGTATAGGTTTATGTGAGATTGTGTGCAAACAAATAGTGCACAATTTATTTGCTGATTTTAAGTTATTAAAAGTATAAGGTGAGTTCTACCTTTCGCACACATCAGATTAAATTGTGTGGGTGAATGGCAGAAAAATGACAACACACCACAATGTAGTATCACATTAAATCTGCTACTGTGCCACTTGTAGTGGTTGTGGACTCCAGCCTCCATGTTATCCCTGTTATTTGCGGGAATAGGTGTGCTGTCTGTATTTGTTAGCTTTGTATTTTTTCTTCCAGAGCTGAAAGAATGGACCTCATTGTGCTGGAACACATCCATGATGGGTATTTCCCCCAGGGCTGCAGAGCAGGATCGTCAATAAAATGATACATGAAAGCAGCTGTCTGCTTTCCATCTTAGTCCAGTGCATGGGAAAGATATGAAGCGCCTTCCTTGGAATGTTCTTTACCTTCTCCCCCTACTGTAAGCCTCTGACGTGAACGCGAGCAGGTTCTTAAGAAGTACGGAAAGTCCTTGCTTCACGGTAGAGCTGGCAGAGATAATGGCAGGCAGGTGTAGGTGCTCTGTCTTTGTACATCGAGGTCAAAGTGAAAGTGATAGTAGTTGAAATTTGATGCTTTTATTGCAGATGTATTTTCTTGTAAAGCTAGAAGAGGAGATCTTCTCTAATGTGAACTCCATCTGCAGTAGAGCAGTGCGGTCTGAGCATTCGTAAGCAGTGAGTTTTCACTGTTCTTTAACCACAGCCTTTTTCAGATCTGACAGCACCAGCCAGGAGATTCAGAGTTAATGGTTTTCTTGATCGTGGGCCCAGACCATCTGGACAAATTTGTGCAGGAACTTCAGGGGATTTTTCCACCTCATTCTGGCACCAGGTTCTTGCAACCTGGCAAAGGTTGTGCGAAGGACGTTCAAAGCTGTTGCTGTCGTTTTCTGTCTTCTTCCTTTTGTCTTGGCCATACTGTAATCAGGCAGATCAGCTGAGAAGGCACGGCGTACAAAGGCTTGTTGAAGTGATTTGCGTGGTGCTCTTTCCAGGAGAGTCGCTTGCCTCTCTGAAGGAAGGAAAGCACAGAAAAGTAACCACACGCTCAGGTGTTACATTTCACTACGCTGCCTTTTGTTCTAGTTACAGCATAAGCCTACAACTGCTGGTTCTTGTCTGCAAAACCTCACCTTCTCAGGCCCTCAGCTGACTAATGTGTAACTTTGCCTCCTGCCTAGATAAGGAAATGGGAGCTGTCCCTCCGGCCCTGGTAGTTTCCCATGTTTCTCAATCACAATTTGACTCATATTTTCCACAATGCATTGCGCACACACATTACATATGGCATAGTTCATAATGTCTTAAACACCCGGAGTCTTCTGCGTTATGGTTTCTGTTTAAACAGGAATGGCGAATGCTGTTGAGCAGCAGCGTCACAGTATTGTTCAAAGATAAACACACACTCTATGGACACAAGTATTAGGAATTTTTGTGGCATCCCATTCTAAATCCATAGGCATTATTATATGGAGTATTAAATTATCATATGGAGTTGGTTCCCCCTTTTAATCTAACTTTCTCTCATCTGGAAAGGCTTTTTATAAGACTTTAGAGCGTGTAAATGGGAGTTTAATGATTGTGGAACATTTAGGAGGGAACACATTTCTGAACAATTGAACTGACTTTTTGCGACTGTGGCTTTCAATTACAACATCGTGCCCAGTTTAGAACTTCCTGTTCTTTTTTTAACAAGTGTTTGTAAAGGCAGGCTGCAGGGCTTGGTGATTGATTTTACACACCTGAGGCAATGGGATGGTTTTGAAGCCCTAGAAGTCAATGATTAGAAGGTGTGTCTCTGTATTTGTGTTCGTATAACATATATAAAATATACACAAGAAAAAGTGTACTCCAGCTTTGCATTACAAACTCCACAGGAGCCGCTGGGTACATCCTCATATCCGTTTGCAGCTTGCCCTATTGTGTGGTAGAGGAACTGCTGCCTAGAATTGTGAAAATAACAACAACAGCCAGCAATGAAGTGGATTGCACTTTGCCAACTTTTGGTTCTCTATCAGTATCCAATACAACTGCACTGGGTTCTTCATGATTATGATGGTAGATATGCAGCATCTGTATGTTGTCCAGCGTTAGGAATGGCTCGTGAGCAAAATATACATCATTTAAACCTTGTGTTTTGCTCAGATGCTGCAGGTATGTATCTCCTGTCGGCACCACACCCGGGCAGTTGGAGTAGGATTTATCCATGCAGTGAGACAGCTCTGAGTCACTCTTAAAACCTTACGTAAGATACAAAAAGAAAGGTTAAGAAGCAGGATGCAGCAATCTAGCTCCTGTAGCTCTGCTACTGCTGTTCTCTGCAAGCTGTTTGGGTGTGGAAACCAATGATGTATCTGTTGTGTTCCCATTAAGTTCCAGTCTTTTCACTAATGAGGAGATTTGCATGCTGTGCAGTTTGGCAGTTCGGGTGTGGAAATGATTGCTTTCGTATTGCATTCCTATAAACTCCGTCACTCTCTAAAAGAAGATTTGCTTCTGTTATTGAACTCTGTGAAGCCTGTTAGTGTGATTGCCTCATTTCTTGTTTACTAGTGCTCCACTTTAGTTTCCTGTGGAAATACCATATTGATATTCGATATTCAAGCACACAAATATGCAGGTTTTGTGATATCATGTTGACCTCAATGTACAGTGGAGCTCAGCAGTGTTTTTCAGCTTCATTCAAAATACGAACAGTCTGTCTTCTATTAGCATGGCTTGTGGTTAAGTCACCAGTACGTTTCGTCCCAGTGGCTCATTGTGTACATGTGGTTATCTGTCTTAGCAGACAGTGTGGCGAGGTGTGTTCTTTGGGGAATGCTAATGGCGTGTGTGCTTTTCTCTCCCTGCTGTAAGAGCTGGCCTAGTTGCACTTCCTGGAAACGCTATTCACATGCAGTTTGACCAGGCCAGCCCAAACTGCTATGGTAACTGCAGCGCCATTGTTCTGATAGATCACTGAAACATGATATCCTTTCATGAACCTAATTTTAAAGGGAGCTGTTGTGAACCGGAGAGAATGTAGCTGGGCAGAGTTTCCTATTTGTGAGCTAGAAAGTAAACTGTGTAATTTAAAGGTGTACTAAATTCACTGTTCCAAGGGATAATGCATTTTTGTACCAGTCCTTAACAAACTTTTAAAACTGAAAATTAAAAATACTGGACTCAAATCAAAAGTGTGTGTGGAGTCAGTGTAAACTGCAGTCATTTAGAGCAGTTATCAACGTTACAAATGCGCATTGTTTTCAAGGAGTCACAGACAGAAAAATAAGTCTATATGATACTTCTAAGTCCATGATAGCCATGATAGGGATATGTATGGATGAAAAAGATCTTTATCATCTCACTGATTTAATTTCTGTAGCATTTGTTGCACTTATATTAGTCTTATATAAGATGTAAACTTGAACATTAGACAGCAAGATGCAACACTTGTTCTGTGGCAGCTTTCCCTGCAGGCGATCTGTATGTGATGGTTTGTTTCAATAGCTAAGAGTCAATTGTCACTGGAAATGACATATCAGTACAGGTGGGCGCTAACGTTAATACAGGAGGGGAAATACTCCTGTAACAAACCTAATCTGCAAAATATGCATTCATGTTGTGTGGGGCTGGACGATACGGCCAAAATTTATATCACGATATATTTCTAAATTTCACTCGATATAATTACGATATCGATATAAACAACATAAAAGCCACAGGAAAACTGCTCAAAACAAATAAGAACCATAACATCACCATCATATTTACACATCTGGGCTTTGTCAATGTTAATATTTTGAACTAACTTTAAAATTGAGGGCAGTGAAGTGGGCAGCGCCCTCTAATGACCGTCAGTCAGTGACAGATGCTGTAAATAATGAAATATTGAAAATATGTTTAAGAAACATAATTTTTATTGAAACATTTTATATTGTGATATATAATGATATTAAATTATTGTCCAGCCCTAATATTGTGACACGATGATCTACTTGTAGGTCTTGTGTGGAGTGTTGCCAGTTAATAAATGTTCATTTTAAAGCTAAATTATTTTTAATAATTGGGAATGAAAGTATAAATAGTTCAGGAACAGAAAATAAATAACAAACATATCAAAAACACTTTTAAATATTATTAATAAAGTAACTCTTAGCCAATAGTTCACACGCTGCACTAAACCCTAATACACTCCAGTTGAGCAGGAACTAGTTACTCATCCTTTTTTAAATCAAAACTCAAGTGTATTGTGTCATAGGTTATCGCAATAATGATAAGTGTTAAAAAAGGAAAGGGGATTTTGTGCCTTCTGTACTTGTTGCTAACAGAATTGCTGTTGTTGCACTGTACAGAGCTTCTGTCCGCATCGTATTAATGCAGTTAATGCCATTAACTTGTTTGTGGAAATGCTATGTACAATTTTTTATATTTGCTTTATTACACGCTTTGGCATCAAGTTTAATTTCTTATACACTACCTTCACCAAGCTCTGCTAAAATTGGGGTCTGTTAGAAATGACTCATATGTGTCTGCCTTACAGCATCGTTATAAGTGAAAAGAGCAAGCTGTGTTAATCATTTGCCATTCTGAACGGTGACAGGGCAGATAAGGGTATTGACGTTTGTGTTCTCCTCCACAGTTCATCGTACGATGTCAAAACGGGCCTGAAGGTAGCCGTGAAGAAGCTCTCCCGGCCTTTCCAGTCCATCATTCACGCCAAGCGCACGTACAGAGAATTGCGACTCCTCAAACACATGAAGCATGAAAATGTGAGTGTTTCTTTCCTTTACACTACTCTCGGTCTATGTTAGGACCCACCAAAAGAAACTTTAAATTCTAGGGGATTCACACTGTGCACATTTTACGGTAATTATTTATAGGAGACGTGTTTTTGCATGCAGTCTTGCACACTTGGCTCTAAGCTACAAAATCAAATCTTGATTGTTGATGACAACGCCTGCAGAGGTCGGCATTGAGGGGGATTAGTGTCTCCAACTGTGTTCTAAATCATATGAATTCAAGGATAATTCTTTTTATATTCATTTAGCTTGTTTTACGTAGCAACAACTAGCGTTTTAGTTATCAGTAGACCACTAGATGATAGACCACGATAAAGCCCTAACAAACTTGGAGGATGAAAGATAACACATGCTTCCTCTGAGAGGGTTGAAGTCAGCCACTTCTTATCAAACTGAAACCAATTGCAACAGTATTGGAGGAGACTGCTAACTGCCCTGTTCGGTTATGTTAGCCACCATGAGCGAAGCAGGAGGAGGGACAGAGTCCTAGAGCTATGTAGGGAAAAAGTGGCCAATTTTAGGCCAGACTTCAGGCTATGTTTAGTCTCTAATGTTTGTTCCTTTTTCGTTCGTCACTGTATCGGGTGAAAAATGAAAGTGATAACAAATAAGGGAAATGGATACTTTATAACCACTAGATTTGTACGTAAATAGATTTTTGCCTCAGTGACCTCCTTAGGTGTGAGATCAGTTTACACGGAACCGGTTTTCAAGCAGAATCTCTTAGCTATGTTAATCGCTGACTTTATCACAGTGCTTTAAGTCAGTTCCCACGCATTCCCTCCCTCCACTTCTTGTCATTTTGCTCTGGGCTTGTTTATTTGCTCTCCCTACGCACTACGCTACAAGTGCTTTCTTCCTTTTAATGGAGCTGTAAAGCAGACTAAAAACAAACATCCTCTCTTTCAGTGAGCATCAGGCCTGACTCTAGCTCGGCAAGTACATCTCATTTGAAACATGAATGATCACTATCTCTGGTTTGCAAGTTGTGTGTGAGATGAGGATAGGGGGAGTGGGCTGATAAAAATGCAACCTACACCTTGCAGTGTGTGTGTGTGTGTGTGTGTGTGTGTGTGTGTGTGTGCACCATGATACAACAGCTTGTACCTTCACATGGTTCAGAGACATTCTTAATTAAAAATATATATATATATATATAAATAAATAACCCAGGTTACAGAGTGGCCTTAGCATACTTTGTTGTTTGTTATGTCAGCTATACCAAACGTGTTCTTCACGTGTTGCAGGTTTATCAGCGATTATCAGATGTAAAGATGTAAAAGCGCAACTCTCAGAACAGGAGGCAGAATGTAACATTCCATGATCATTACAAGACATCCGCTTCTGCAACACAGAACAGTGCAATATGCAAATTAATCGTTACATGCAAATGTTCTGAATATTTTGTCACGTGCTGTGAGAACCAGTGCGGTTCTTTGACACACTACAATATCAGTATGTAACTACTTCTTGTATCACTTAACAGCTTCTACTCTTCTGAGAAGGCACTAGGTGGTTAAATATATTAAGTGCATGTTAAGTTTTGATGTGCATTCATCAGTCAACATGCAGCATACAACGTTCTGCAGCGAACACACACACACACACACACACATATAAGTGCACTAGGGGCAATAAACACACACCATACAAACACGGGCAGCTATCCCCACTGCCTGGGGAGCATTAAGGGGTAACGTGCCTTTCACTCACACCACCCCCAGTTCTGCTGATCGTTGTGGGGATTTAACCAGCAGGCTTCCAGTCCCAAGCTTGCTTTTCTAACTATCGGGATACAGCTACCCCTTTTCAGTCATGAGAACTGTTTTGAGCTCAATCCCTTCAAAGCTCATGGTTTCAAGGCTTCATGGACCACACTGAATATAGTGATCCTATGCTCAGGTGCAGCTCCTCCAGAGAATCCCCATTTTTTTTTTTAACTGTAACTGTGTACGAACAAATAAACAGCTACAGTGGGTGCAGCTTTTGTTTTTGTAGCTGGTTTCAAACGCCAATTAACATTTTCAGACAATAAAATCTTTAGTTTCAGGAAAGTTTGGCAAACTCGATATTGACATGTATTCGTTTCACAGGAGGTACTGGACACGCATATGTTCACAAGTTGTGGCCATAAGTAGCATAACACTGATTCACACTATATATTTCATGACGAACACATGAAAAAACAGCCTGAAAAACACATAAAAACGTATGAAACATATGCCTTGTTTTCTGAGAGGATGAGAGAGAGAGGATATGACAGGACAGGGGAACAATGCCACTTCAAGATAAAGGAATTGAGGCAACAATATTTAAGGAGGAAACCCACACGGACACAGGGAGAACACACCACACTCCTCACAGACAGTCACCCGGAGGAAACCCACGCAGACACAGGGAGAACACACCACACTCCTCACAGACAGTCACCCGGAGGAAACCCACGCAGACACAGGGAGAACACACCACACTCCTCACAGACAGTCACCCGGAGGAAACCCACGCAGACACAGGGAGAACACACCACACTCCTCACAGACAGTCACCCGGAGGAAACCCACGCAGACACAGGGAGAACACAACACACTCCTCACAGACAGTCACCCGGAAGAAACCCACGCAGACACAGGGAGAACACACCACACTCCCCACAGACAGTCACAACAAGATACTTGTTCAAGATAAAGGAATTGGGGCAACGATATATGAAGGCATGTAATGCTGCCTGGAAAAGCGATGCGTCCACTTCTTTTTATGAGGACCTGGATAGCATTCTAAGCACAAATCAATCAAAGTCAATCAAGTGTGGGGAGATGCTGTCAACGTATGTGATAACGAGAGGATGTGTGTATGTCCTGCAAAGTTCTTTAGTTCACTTGTTAAACTGCAGCATGAAACCAAAACATACTGGATCAAATGTATAGAATGTAACAAAAACACACACCTTGGTACAGACTTTCAGCTGTGAAAACACCCTGAAATGACAGAGGTTTAAAGAAGAGACAACTGAAGTGGGAAGGTGTGATGCATGTTTAATCTGTTGGCCAGAACTGAGCATGGCTCAGGGTTTGCCCAGTGTTCATTGATTCGTGTTTTCTTGCACAGTTGAAAAGACTTGTGTTTCCTTTCCTTTTGGCCAGAGTCCACTAGCCTCTAGTGCTGGCGTCTGTGTGTGGGTGAAACACTCTGGTGGGTCTGTGCCACCCTCCCCGTACACACACATGGACACAAAGAGGCTCACACACTCCTATGCTCAGTGCCACTTCCTGCCTGTATTCGCCTCGGAAGCTAGTGTTAGCTGGATACGGCTCAGAATCCCTGTGCAGTTCCAGAATTGATGTTTTTGTCATTTCCAAAGCCTCAGTTGGTGCTACGTGCTAGAGCCTCATCCACTCAGGATTAAATTGTCGTTCAAACGGTGTAATGTGTGAAGTGAAAAAAGAGCTGGATGATTCAGACTACTACAGCCAAGTCATAGTGAGGGGTTTCACCCTCAGTACACAAACACACACATACCAACACATGCATTTTCAGAAAGGCGAGGTGGCCAGTGGTGTGACTCGTAGCTGAAAGTGTTGCACAGCTGCAGTTATCGCTATAAACTAACTCGCATCTCAGAAGCTTTTGCTTGCAGTTTGATGGGCAAAGCTGACACCCACACAAAATAGAGTGTTCCTGAAAGGGCGGATGGAGTGCATGGCTGCCAAATTGCATTCTAACGGTAACGCTTCCTCTTTGAATGCTGTTCATGTGACTGTGAACACCACGAGGCCAGGAGTGAAACCCGCAGAATGTAGCCTTGACTAATCTCTGCGGCCTCCGAAAAAAGTTTGGAACATTCAGGTGGATTTCTACAGAGTTTTTAAAGAGATTTTATCCTATTAACGTGCAGACCTCGGGTATATTGTTGATGTCTCTCCTCAAATGCTGTCAGATCATCTTTCAAGACAATAAGAGATCGTATCAGTATGGCAAATACATCTTTAAGTGGTCAGGAATCCCAAGAGGCTGAGTTAGAGATTGATGAGGAGTGGGGGAGGTTGTTTACTCCTTGCTTCATTATCTCAGGAAGCGTATTTCAGCCTTTACACTCATGTAATGTGAATAATGACCAAATACCAAATAGATAGTTGTGTAAAATTCAAAGTGCATCTCTAAAATCGCTACGTTTATGTAACAAGCAGCATGCAAGGTTTTACATTGCCATATCTCTATTGAACAGATTGTTCTCTGAAGGTCAATGACCGTTTGCAAACCCTAATATCAGCTTGTACAACCTTCTTTATCAGCAGTAAATGCTTTCTATAGCCACTGATCAGTCTAGCACATGATCATTGGGTCCCATTCGTGTAACAGTCCTGGACTAGAACAACATTTCAGTGGTTGAAGGGAAATTCTAGGTGGTCCATGAGCAAACTGTAGATACGTAGAGGCTAGAGTTTTGTAGAGGGCTGATTTGCACAATGGTAAACCTTTATTCCTTTCAGAAACGGTTTGGCAGTGACCCAGCGTTATCCATTGGTTAGCTTTTGCCAGTCTTATAAGCTTCTATCAAGGGAAGGTATTGAGACACTGTTGGGAGTGGACTGGCATATTATGACAAATGCTCTGTAATGTATGTGTTGTTCAGCCCTGTACCAGTAATTTGAGTTTTATAGATATTTACGTGTGTACAACTTAAAGCCAAACCCACTGATGTGTTTTAGTAAAAGCTAGTCATTCCTTCTGATTTGTCTGACACTGACTGGGAATGTTCTGTTTGTTGCAGGTTATCGGACTGCTGGATGTGTTCACTCCTGCCACCACCCTAAAGGATTTTAATGACGTGTGAGTTAATGATTTCTTGTCTGCGGCTAAATTTATGCTGTTGTACTGCAGTACAAACCTGACAGACCACACTGCAGAAACCTCTTAAGTGTGTTGTTTAAATGGAAAATTACAATGTACTGCACTACTCTTTACAGCTCAGATGAAGTCCTTGTTGCCAGAGCTGTGTTGGGTTGTAAGGAGCAGGAAGAGGTTGCAAGCTTTTTAAAATGAACACCAAAATGTTTTTGCTAAGTGGCTAACAAGCGATAGATCCAGAGTTCTCCTGCAAGCACTGTTTAAATGAGGGAATTACAGTTGCTGATTCTATCACACACATTTGGAGGAGACTGCTAATATTGTGCTGGAAATAATGGGAAATTGGGGCCACCTTGTTCACCCATACAAGGAGAGTCATTACGCTCTCTTGGACTCTAGGGTCTCGGATGGGGGTAGGAATCACTTCTCATCTCCCAGTGACAGGGTAAAGGCTTAGACCGCTGTGCAGACATTATAATTATTATTATTATTTTTTTTTTTAGCCTGAATTGGAAATGGTGCTGGCTCCTTACTGTGTGGAAATGTGACAACAAAAGGGACCAATAAAAATTAATTAAAAAATCTCTGGCTCCATTTATATTTAACTGAAATTTAGGGTTTTTTTTTTTTTAAGTTACCAGTTCAGAGAGAACTGATACTAAAACATATCTGATCTCGCTTTCATTTTGCTTTCTGAAATCTCCCTATTGTTATTTCTGGGTTCGATTAGAGCAGGGTCTCACTCCAGGAGGGTTACTTTGGGACGTGTGTGTGTGTGTGTGTGTGTGTGTGTGTGTGTGTGTGTGTGTGTGTGTGTGTGTGTGTGTGTGTGTGTGTGTGTGTGTGTGTGTATGAGCCTGGGTTACTGGGTAGAACTATCGGAGATGGTCCTGGGGGCGGGAGGAGGTGAGGGAGACGAATCACGGCTAACAGGAAATGGAGTTGCTCGACACTTGGCAGCAATGACTCAGGCTGGTACACTTTTTGTCTGTGTATGTGTGTGTGTGTTTGTGTATGTGTGTGTGTGTGTGTCTATGTGTCTGCGTTCGTCTGGCTGCATTTACACCTCTGCATGTGTGGGAGGCTGGTGGGGATTGCGAGGGGAGGATTAGGAGGCATGCCCCATTTATTTATCCCCTTGGTGAAAACATCACCCCCCACACTTTCATGTTCATGCGTTTGTTGATAATCCCTCCCACGGCTCATGTGGATTGGGAACTGAATGGACCCGTCCTGATCCGAGTGTGTTTGTGTGTCTGTGCCGTGTGATGGCCGAAGGAGAGTCAGAACACCGTGGCTACACACGTGTGGGGAATATCCACAGTTACTATAGCAACAGACCTTCATCTCCGAGTAATTTATTTTGGATGTACAATAACCTCTGCACAGAGAGAGAAAACGAGTGTTAGAGAGACTATTGCACTGTACGTCCAAAGGTTTGTAGACACCACTTAATAATAATCAGTGGGTTCAGCTACAAAGATGTTAAGTTGTGCACACACAGCTTGTATTATCTCTTTAAAAAGCAGGAAATTAAATGGGTCTCTCTGGAGCCACTGCAGACGAGCCTTAGGTCATCATGCCATATGTCATTCATTCATTGTCTGTAAGCGCTTATCCAGTTCAGACTCGCAGTGGATCTGAAGCCTACCCAGAATCATTGGGCGCAAGGCAGGAGCACACCCTGGAGGGGGCACCAGTCCTTCACAGGGCGACACACACACACACACACACACACACACACACACATTCACTCACACACTCACACCTATGGATACTTTTGTGTCCTCAATCCATCTACCAACGTGTTTTTGGATTGTGGGGGGAAACCGGAGCACCCGGAGGAAACCCATGCAGACACTGAGAGAACAAACCACACTCTTCACAGACAGTCACCCGGAGGAAACCCACGCAGACACAGGGAGAACACACCACACTCCTCACAGACAGTCACCCGGAGGAAACCCACGCAGACACAGGGAGAACACACCACACTCCTCACAGACAGTCACCCGGAGGAAACCCACGCAGACACAGAGAGAACACACCACACTCCTCACAGACAGTCACCCGGAGGAAACCCACGCAGACACAGGGAGAACACACCACACTCCTCAAGACGGTCACCCGGAGGAAACCCACGCAGACACGGGGAGAACACACCACACTCCTCACAGACAGTCACCTGGAGGAAACCCACGCAGACACAGGGAGAACACACCACACTCCTCAAGACAGTCACCCGGAGGAAACCCACGCAGACACGGGGAGAACACACCACACTCCTCACAGACAGTCACCCGGAGGAAACCCACACAGACACAGGGAGAACACACCACACTCCTCACAGACAGTCACCCGGAGGAAACCCACGCAGACACGGGGAGAACACACCAAACTCTTCAAAGACACTCACCCGGTGCAGGGTTCGAACCCACAATCCCAGGACTCTTAGCTGCTCCTGCCCTACGTCAATCATTTAAAGTAGTAGTATAAGGCACTCTTGAATTTAACTGTGGAGATGTGGAACTGTGTTCTCTGGAGTGACGGAGCATCACCCAATTCCCTTTGAGTTTGAATGGCCTTTGCGATCCAGAGCTAATCATCTTACATCAGTCCTAGACTTTACTGTTGTTCTTGTGGCTGAATGCTCTCCAGCGTCTAGCTTTAGGCCATTTCCTGAAGAGTAGGAGTTGTTACTTGTTAAGTTTTAGAACTATAAAAACCTTTAACTTTCAAGAGAAGTGGACGAGCAGGTTTAACAGAAACGTTTGGCAGTGTGGTGTGTCAGTCCAGTTTGTTTACACAGCCTTTTTTTCAAGTAAGATATTACTGTTTTACTTGTGCATTTCATCTGCTCCAACTGCAACTGGATCATAACATAAACAGAGTGTGTGATTTTATTTTTTACCACGTTTCAAACTTAAGGAACTGATGTGCTTCCCTTGGTGGAAGCTTTTTATTTTTTTTCAAAGTTCTGAAAGCACAGTGCTTCTGTGTATTTTTAATAGGGAAAATTCCCATGTGGGAATTTATTGGAAATTGTCTAAAGTTACCCACAACAGCGTTTGCCAGGATTCAAATCATGTTTTGTTTGCGAGGCTTGTTCACTTCGCTGTCTAACCAGTGCCCACCCATCACCCAACACACTCTGCCCTCTGTCGCCGCTAGCCAGTACTTGGCCAGAGCAGACTGCCCTCGCTTCATTGAGTTCAGTAGGGTGAAGGCCAACTGAGGTCATTACAACTGACTCTCTCTCTCTCTCTCTCTCTCTCTCTCTCTCTCTCTCTCTCTCACCCACACACTATTGTGTAATTTGCACACTACACACTTTTTAATGATATTTATATATGTATAATATATTTAGACAGTGTTTAGATGTTTTTTTATTTTTTACATATAACTTTTCTGAAAATGCCAGCTGCTGTTTAATGTCCTTCATCTGCTATGCAAGTGCTCACGAAGCTCTGTGTATGCATGCACAAAAAGACAAGAGCCACACAGTGGAAATAGTTGGAAATAGATGTGGCTGGCTATGCAGGGAGTGTCCGTTACAAAGCACACCCTCCTGCGTTCATTTACACGCACTTTGAGATCACTATTCCACGTGCACCTCTTATTTGTAACCGACGAGAAGCATGGAGACTAGAGATACTCTTTATAAATATCCCTGCACCACAAGTCAAAGAGGGGCACTCGGGGTAAGTGCAGAGCCAAATTTAGTGGGACATATTTATAGAGTTTGTGTGTGCTAACCAAGTCCACTCCGCATAACTGCTGTGTCTGAATGGAAAGCATTTCTACTACCCTGAGGCAATTTAAACTCTGCTGTGAGAAGGCCAGGCTTTCTGACTTGTTTAAGTTATAGAATAAACGTAGTCATGTTGTTGCCAGGAGCTGCTCACATTCCTTCCACAAACCTCCTTCCACATTCTTCGCTACTTAGTGCTAGCACTGAGCCAGCAGCTTTATACTGTTCCCTGCTGAGATTATAAGTCTAATAGGCTCTGCTCCATACAGCTCAGGTCTAACTCCAGGCTCCTTTGCCTCATTTACTGGTCAGAGTGCAGGAGTACATGTGTTGTATGCCTTTGAGGTATGGACATGTTTCAGTGTTTTTGGTTTACACTAAATAATAACCATATATATGTAAAATACATAGTTAGGGCGGCACGATGGTGCAGCAGGTAGTGTCACAGTCACACAGCTCCAGGGGCCTGGAGATTGTGGGTTCGATTCCCGCTCCGGGTGACTGTCTGTGAGGAGTGTGGTGTGTTCTCCCTGTGTCCGCGTGGGTTTCCTCCGGGTGACTGTCTGTGAGGAGTGTGGTGTGTTCTCCCTGTGTCTGCGTGGGTGTCCTCCGGGTGACTGTCTGTGAGGAGTGTGGTGTGTTCTTCCTGTGTCTGTGTGGGTTTCCTCCGGGTGACTGTCTGTGAGGAGTGTGGTGTGTTCTACCTGTGTCTGCGTGGGTGTCCTCCGGGTGCTCCGGTTTCCTCGTTCATATTTGTTATCTGCAATTTACAAGAACTTTGCAAAGATTACATAGTTCTATAAGCATCAGTATCCTGTATGCCTTTATTTATGTGTAATTACATAATCTCTTAATAAATTACATAGTGGGTATATGGTAACTTTTTCAGGTTGGATTCTACATATTTAATATTCTTTCAGATTGTTTTAGTGTCAGAAAGGGACAAAAAGAAAAACCCTAAGGATGGTTTATAATACAGTTTTAACACATTGTTTATGACACAATAAATAAAGTGTAATGAACCTTTACACCGTTGATAATAATCTATTATCTACAAATGTATTAAAAACAATAAATTATATCACAAACCCTTCAAACTGATTAACATTTGCAGATGCAACAGAGTTTCTCAGCATTTTTTAATGACTATCTGACACAATGAAACCATTAAACAAATGTAATTCTGCTTTCACATTGTGTAAAAGAGGTGATAGTTCCTGAGCTGTTTTTCTCTGCATGACTGTTGTAGACAGGTTAATAACTGTGCTTGGTTTGTTGCTGAGTCATTGTGCTTTGTGTTGACTATCAGGTACCTGGTGACTCATCTAATGGGAGCTGACCTCAACAACATCGTCAAATGTCAGAAGCTGACGGACGACCACGTGCAGTTCCTCATCTATCAGATCTTACGGGGCCTCAAGGTCAGTTTCCTTTTTCCTTAACAATAGCCACCACTGTAGCCCTCAAACACGTTATCGGTTATATCCTCGTTCTTCCACATGAGAGCATGCCTTTCAAAGGTGTAATGATAATTAGCTCACATTGCGCTTGCAAGGCATGCCACATGACTCTGTAGAGCAGGGATGCATTCACTGTGCTTCTTTTAGACAGGTTTTCATTCCAAATCAAGTTAAACATGTCTGGCCATGTTAGTGTTTAATGTAATAAAAGAGGAGATTTGTCACTGGTAAAAAAATGCGAAGGAAAACTCAATGTCCTTAAATATAAAAAGCCAGCTTACTAGTTAATCCCCAAATGAGAAAAGCCTGTCCTTTTCCTTTCTTATTGTCGTCACATGTACTCTAGCCTGTACAAACTGTGCTATTTGATACTGTCTTTTACTTTTTAGTTCATTAAAGCTATGTTTGTTCAAAGTCAAGAACACCATAATCCATTTAGGTGTCAGCAGGATGCCCCAAATAAAATGACGGTCCAGTAACACATCAACAACAACGAATGATCACACACTTACACTCTACAAAACACACTTATATAGTCTGATTACATGTTAAAGATAGCTGATAGTCCCAGTACGGCATTAGCTTATGTTCACACTTGGTTCTTTCCTGAGTGTTGTCTCAGGATTTGTACAGGTGATTACTGGACCAGCTTTACTGGGATTTCCAATATGGGTCATGTTCACATTTCACCTCATGTGCAAGTGTTTAGGCCTAGATCACTTTTAAACTGAACCGAAGGGTGGAGCCACTTCAGGAGCAGGTTTGGGCACCTGTCGCTACGTGCCTCAGTCTTTTTATAACATTCTTTGTACTTGCTGCAACCTTCTTCTGTTCAGTTGGGCATTGCCTGATGCAGTTTATGATACTACTTCTAATTCCCAGAAAGGCTCTGTAACCGTTTCCTGCCTTAATTGTTCCTAAATCAATGTTTCATCTAGTGGTAAAAGATAAGTAATGATTCATAGTTGTGATTTTGAGTCTTACCAAAGATGTGTCTACATGCAGGTCGTCTAAAATGTAGCTAGCATGGCCACCCATCTGGAGCATGCACGTTGATATTAGCACAGACATGAGTACAACTGTAAAAGTCTAGTTATGTAACTATGGTGGTTTGTAAACAGCTGTGAGAACTGCTAATGGTCATGGTGTGAGATAACGCTGTCATACAATATGGTAGGTTCATTTTTAGTTTATGACTAATTGTCCTGTCAGTGAAGTGCATTGATTTTGTCTTTGTCTCTCTCTAGTACATTCACTCAGCGGGCATTATCCACAGAGTAAGTCATCTGGACTCATTATACCTATCTGTTCTCTCCCTCTCTCTCTCTCTCTCTCTCTCTCTCTCACACACACACACACACACACACAAATAACTGTTCTCCAAGCCTTTGTGGTCAGCCTAATGCCCTTATCCATTAATGCATGGCTTGGTTGGTTTTTGTCATTAGTCTGCTGTGTGAATTTTATTGCTGGTCATAAGCAATGCATGATGCACATTCCTGGGAAAGTGTGTCTGGCATCACTGGCTTTGTACACAAGCCTTTATGATCCAAAACTAAAAGAACTACATTATGTAGGACAAAGGGACCTGTATTATCAGAACTAAAAGACCCAGTATAGTGCAGTGTTTCAGTAGCTTTTTGCAAACTGTGTAGAATGTTGTAATAATAGCCAGCCCTAATGAAATGAACCCTATTTTAAAATGATAAAATGTGTTTTTTTTTTTCACTTTTACAGGATCTGAAGCCCAGTAACCTGGCTGTAAATGAAGACTGTGAGCTTAAGGTCAGTGTGTGTGTGCACTGCTTTAATACACTGGCTCACTCTAGTTTCTTTGCTGACCTTAAGTGCTTTCCTTTCCCCCTGCCTTGTTATTGTTTGTGCTTTAACTGCTGCACTCTGTTGACCAAAACTTTTTTATGGTGCACCAGACAGATGGCGAAATCAGGTCTCATTAGATGTTAACATCTCTAGGTTTATGACTGACCCTCCCTCTTTTCCGTTCTCAGATTCTGGACTTTGGGCTGGCCAGGCACACAGACGATGAGATGACAGGTTACGTTGCCACGCGATGGTACCGCGCCCCAGAGATCATGCTTAACTGGATGCACTACAACATGACGGGTCAGGATCATGAGCACTGATTCATTGTGGTTATATACGTGCAGTTATTGTGCTGCTGTGATTCAAACGTCTGTAATCATCTCATTTCATTTTAACTGTAAAGAGCTTTCTCATTTATTACGTCTGTCTAATGCTGTGTTCTGGAAACATGCGTTTATTTTTGCAAGAAGTCTCAAAAGTGTGTACAAAATAAATCATAAATTATAGCATGTATGATGTCTTGCAGTGGACATCTGGTCCGTTGGCTGCATTATGGCTGAGCTTCTCACTGGACGGACCCTCTTTCCTGGCACCGACCGTATCCTTTTTACTTTTGCGAGATGTTACACTGGAGTGTTTCCTTCACATGTGTCTAATTAATCCTTAAACGTCTGAGACTTCATTAGAGTTCTCCAGAAAACGCTGCCAGGAATCTAATAGTATAAAGTTCCTAAATCCCCATGGAACAGTTTGTATTCGGCTTTGCCTTAGGGTGTTTATAGGAGGGTGGATAAACTAATGTACTGTCCTGCAGCATTCTAATGAGTCACAATGCCTGCTTGTGTTTTGACGAAATGAACATGAACTTCGCTCCATTTCTCGTACACACAGTTCCTGGCTTAGCTCTTCTCCGTCCAAACATGTATCACCAGGAGCTGCTTGGTTGGCCCCTGTTCTTCAATAACCATGCGGCCTTTGGAACATAGACACACAGATGCACACAAACAGGATCATGGCCTTGTCTGAGAGATGAGATGTAACATGTGGTTCAAAGAAAACATCTGCGGAAGAATGTTTCCAGATGACTTTGTTAACTGCTTTGTAGATATAAATTTAATAAGTAAATATTTATGAATTAATTTTTTTATTTTGTTGCAGGAATTTGACGGTAATTCACATTTATCTGAAACATACATTTCATAATGTCGTTATCCCCTTTATTATCGTATTAAAATGCACACTTAGTTCCTTTTAATTCAGTTTTTTTTATGTAATTTCATGTTTATAATGTAGTGCCTCTGTCTTGATGTTTATTTATTGGTAGAGTCTTTGGTATTTCAGTGTAGATTACATTATTCACATCATTTGGTGTGCGATTTATGGCTCTCACTCTTGTTAAAAGAGAGCTTTGTTTGCTCAGAGTATGCCCCTGAGCCTCATTCCATGCATTAACTAGGCTTGTGTGTTCCAAGCATTCAAGCAATTTCCATGAATTTAAAGCAGGAGGTATGTAAGGCCATTCAGAACTTCAGAAACAAAATTTAAGTAGCGCTTACGGTCATTTTGTGCAATGCTAATGTTGTTTTTATCGCATGTTTTATTGCTTTATTGTTGTTGGCTCATCTCTGCACTGGATGGTGTTTTCCCTGTTTTATATTCAGTGCATGATTCTTTGCCTCTTTTGCTCTCTGCTTTTTGTAACTCTCCAGCAATCACTTCATGCCTCAACATTCCTTCTCCTGTTGCCACACAGCTTACAATACGCTCTTTACGGTTTAGTGATAAAGTGAAAATCACTGATTAATAGCTGTTGCATATTAATCCCAGTTTTACAGTCTTGAGTGGTAGAAGAGCAGAGGTTTTCTCTAGTGGTCTTTGTTGTCTTGTTTTACACACATCACGCATTTGCTTTGAGCTTTCCATTCTTCATTTTCATGAGCTAGATTCGCACTAATGCATTGTTGTGTGTTACTTTAACGCCACTGTCTGTGCTGTAGGGAGGCACGTAACTCTTATGCACCACAAATGCATCACAGTAATGAGAATTCAAATACAGTTCAAGTGAACATCACTTGTGTTGTTCATTTCATAACAATGGCAGATTGCCAATCTCATATTTGGAACATCAGTCTGCCGATTCAGATAATGCGGTCCCTGCGGTGTATTAAACATCACTGTTTGCTTTTACTCTGCTTTGTTCGCCAGCCCTCTTCTTTACGTTGTTATTTTTATACAGCAACAAGTAATTGTCTGAATGGCCATTAAGAGTAAGTTGCTGAAGTTGTTTGAAATGTCAGGGGAAATATAACGATATTTAACAGAAAAATAAACATAAACGAGACTATGTTTTTTACAATAACAGACAGATACAAATCTTTACACGGATGTTGTGTGTGTACTGAATTTTGGGTTTTGTGTTTCCTGTGTGACATTTGACTTGTGTTTTTTTTGGCCACATGTGTCAAAAATGTGTGGTGTTTTATTATTATTATTATTATTATTATTATTTGGAGTTGCTTATTAGCTTCTTTGGTTTGAGTTCTGTTTCTGCAATCCCCAACTTCCGTAGCCCATCCCACTCCCTTCATTTTCCTTTATGTTGCTCCTGAAGATATTGATCAGTTGAAACTTATCATGATGCTCGTCGGAACCCCAGGGACTGATCTCTTGATGAAAATATCTTCAGAGTCTGTGAGTTTGTTGTTTTGTTTTGTTTTGTTTTTTTTTTGTTAGTTTTTGTTTCAGTTCTGCCTGAGTGTGACTCCCTGACATTGGTGATCCACTTGGATTCTTTCGTCTGCTTCAGCTGCACTTCACCAAGTGCTTTTTGCAGCATGTCTGAGTCTTGTTTTATTCTCTTTCATTGGCATGAATCATAGCTGGGTCATGTAATCGCTAGGTAGAAAGCTTCCATGTTGTCACTTGTGAGATATAATGGTTAGATCCATGGTGAATACGTTGAGGAAAACATTAGATCACATTCATACTGCTGTGTGCAGATCAGCCTTCGCTTTTTGTTGTCCTTGTGGCTTATCACCTTTCTACGCGTCTGTTGTTTTCTCAGTCTGACCACGCTGGATGAATCCATACGTACACTTTGGCTTGTTTAAACTAACATTGCATGACTGACCCTGAGCTTTATCTATGATTCTTTTCCTGTTTCTGCTTCCTATATACGATGGGTTCTCCTCATCTCAGCATAAACAGGTGAACATAGACATCTTATTGTCGGTACTGACATTGTAAGCCCCTTGACCTGGGTGTCTAAGACATAAACCAGCTTCAGCAGATAATGCGCCTGACTGGAACTCCTCCATCTTCACTAATAAGCAGGATGCCCAGCCACGAGGTGAGAAAGGACCCCACCGCCCATCCACACCTGTCCTTTTTGCCGTGTTTTATCCATGGAATTGTTATTTGCATCTGTTCTTTGTGGGGTTGCGTACGACATTGTTTTACTACCCACTTTGGACATCAAACTTGTCTTGGGGAAATGTTTAATCAAAGTAACTCTTTAACAGCAATCTACCAAAGCTAGGTAGGAGGTAGGTATGATAATATTGGAGTTGTGTTGGCAATGTTATGAGAATCTGACATGTTTAAGTTCAGCTAATATTTGATGTTAAGCAGAATGAGGTTCATGAGAGACTGAGCTGCATTTTAAACTCTACAGATATAAACGTATTTCTCTGTAATGCCAATGTCCTCATTTTAAATATCCTAATGTAAATATGTGCAAATAATTCATTCATTCATTATCTGTAAGCGCTTATCCAGTTCAGGGTCAGGGTGGGTCCAGAGCCTACCTGGAATCATTGGGCGCAAGGTGGGAATACACCCTGGAGGGGGCGCCAGTCCCTCACAGGGCAATACAGACACACACACATTCACTCACACACACCTACGGACACTTTTGATTCGCCAATCCACCTACCAACGTGTGTTTTTGGACTGTGGGAGGAAACCGGAGCACCTGGAGGAAACCCATGCAGACACAGGGAGAACACACCACACTCCTCACAGACAGTCACCTGGAGGAAACCCACGCAGACACAGGGAGAACACACCACACTCCTCACAGTCACCCGGAGGAAACCCACGCAGACACAGGGAGAACACACCACACTCCTCACAGACAGTCACCCGGAGGAAATCCACGCAGACACAGGGAGAACACACCACACTCCTCACAGACAGTCACCCGGAGGAAATCCACGCAGACACAGGGAGAACACACCACACTCCTCACAGTCAGTCACCCGGAGGAAACCCACGCAGACACAGAAAGAACACGCCACACTCTTCACAGTCACCCAGAGGAAACCCACGCAGACACAGGTAGAACACAACACACTCTTCACAGACAGTCACCCGGAGGAAACCCACGCAGACACAGGAAGAACACACCACACTTTTCACAGACAGTCACCCGGAGGAAACCCACGCAGACACAGGAAGAACACGCCACACTCTTCACAGTCACCCAGAGGAAACCCACGCAGACACAGGTAGAACACAACACACTCTTCACAGACAGTCACCCGGAGGAAACCCATGCAGACACAGGGAGAACACACCGCACTCTTCACAGACAGTCACCCGGAGGAAACCCACGCAGACACAGAGAGAACACACCACACTCCTCACAGACAGTCACCCGGAGAAAACCCATGCAGACACAGGGAGAACACACCACACTCTTCACAGACAGTCACCTGGAGGAAACCCACGCGGACACAGGGAGAACACACCAACTCCTCACAGTGTGCAAATTATGATGTTTATAAATAAGAACTGATATTTATGTTAGCGTACACAGATATGTAAATAACAAATAACATAACAATAAATGAGAATAGTTACCTTGATTGAATATTTCCCTCTCGTTTGTACCTCGTGCCCCTGTCTCAGACATGGGTTGAGAGCCTGGAGCAAGTGTTCTTCAGTAAATAATACTGTGTTATTTATAGGGAATGGTCATGTCCTGGTCTATTCTTTGTCCCTTTGACATCCCCTCCCCCTTCCCCTGCATACTACCTGCTTTTTGTCTCAGAAACCTCTCTGACCCATTTCCTAATCCAACACAGTGCACTGCAGGCTTGAGACCAATGCCACCTCTTCTTTGTCCATGCAGGCATGGAGGAGTGTGTGCTAGTGCTTGTAACTTTAACACTGAGGGTAGAGGCCTCAACTGTGTGTTTGTAGCATGTGAGATAGTCTTGTTAAATGAGTCAAAGACAAAACTTAAAGCAGGGAATTGTATTAAAGCTTCGATAATATTTTAAAAATATATTTTCATATCATTTATATTGTTAATCATTCTAGTTTTTGTTTTCATTAAAGGCCTCAGCTGTGCTTTGAATGGCATTTACATGCTATTTTGAATAGGCTCACATTAGGTTGATGCTTTCTTTCTGAACCCTGAAATAACATGTTCATATGTTGTGTTTTTCTTTTCTAACAGGCCAGAAACTACATTCATTCCTTGCCAAATATGCCAAAGAGGAACTTTGCTGATGTATTCCTTGGTGCAAACCCATTAGGTAATGCATTTAATTAATTAATACATTTTCCTATGAAGTGTGTCTACCACATATCCCTGTAGCTAAGATGTTTTTCAAATATATGCACTTTATTATACACTTTGAAAGCCAAATTGAAACACTGTTTGGACATTTATGGTTTCTTCTTATGGCCCTCCAGCTGTAGACCTGCTGGAGAAGATGCTGGTTCTGGACACAGATAAACGGATCACCGCCTCAGAGGCCTTGGCCCATCAGTACTTTGCTCAGTACCATGATCCAGAGGATGAGCCTGAGGCCGAACCATACGACCAGAGCTTTGAGAGCCGAGAGCTGGACATAGACGAGTGGAAAAGTGAGTTTATTCTGTTCTACAGTGGGTTTGTTACTAAAATTAAGTAATAATTAATGTACTAATGAACAAATAGAATCAGTACTAGGTCACTTATTGAATCAGTTGCTTTTTTTCCTCTTAGAAATGCACGTTTATATTAAATTAGCATCAGTAAGTTGATACTAGGCATATATGCATTTTGCTTCTGCTAGTTTTGGACTGTGTTAGTTTGTTCATTCATTAATTTCTTTGGACAATTTAAAGGGCATGTGGAATTTAGATAAACCTGGGATGATGGAAAGGACTCCCGAAGCAGTGTCCATGTCATACCCTCAAACACAGCCTTCTATAGTAAGCACAAATCCAGGTGTAGTATCAAACCTAGGCTGTGTCTCTGTCCTCAGGGCTGACGTACGAGGATGTTGTTAGCTTTGAGCCACCAGTGTTTGATGGAGACGAGATGGAGTCGTGAGAAGCTGCCGTTCTACTCTTCATCGTGGAACGACCACAGGCTTCAACACCTCGCTGACTCCCTTTCTCTCTGTGGGAAACACACAACATGACATTAAAGGATCGGTTTGACTAAAAGTGCTGTTATCGCTAATGATGGATGAAAGCTTACAGCCAATAGTTAGCATATCCATAGCTGGATACTAAATGGCAGCTAGATTTCACTGTTATTTTTTTTAGCTAGGCTAGACTTTTGGTCAAATTGTTTCTTTAAAGTGCCTGTGCCATCACTCTGTGCTGGCTTTTTAATTCACTCGGACTTCAGAGACTTGTATCTCCCCTTACACACAAGCTGTGCTATTTGTGGAAGGAAGGAATAAAAAAACACATTCAAAAATACATATCCACTTTGGCCCTGTTTACACTTGACTTTAAAACGACTTTAAATCTGGATGATCCCTGATGTCTATTTACACTTTAAAAAGGCAAATATAACCACCAGAAAAATAGCTGGATCTAGCTCCTGACCCTAAGGTCATATCTGTTCAGGATGCGGATGCAGAATTTGCATATGAATGGATCAATTAAAAACACACTGCGTCCTGATTGGATGATGATCCGATGACAATGATCCCAAGTGTAAACAGGGCTATGATGTAAAGGTGGAAGCTGAGAATGTTCTCTCTTTTTTTACTGGTCACTGAGACGACCGAGAACTTATTAAAGTAATAATCGAATTTGAGGAAAGTATTTACGTATGTATTTAAATCTGGGCGGGGGTAAGAGGCATATCTTAATTTTACCAATATACATTTAAATATACCTTAAAACCTACCATTGCTTTTAGCCTGTACAGTAATAAAGGCCATGAGAAATTCTTAAAGGACAGACGTAATAGAGTTTTAGCGATGTAAATAAAAATAGACACTTGTAAATAAATAATAATAATGTGCAGCAACAGTTGTCAGAAGCCGTCAATCAACAAGAATGTAAAATGTATGTAATTTAATTTGAAGAGCTTGTGTTGAAATATATTTCAGCTGTACACTCTCTAAACTGCCCCTAGTTCTCTCTTATAGCAGAATATAACATATTAGTTTTTCTAGAGCATCTTTTTCAACTTTCTCTTCTTCCAGATTTTGGAAAATACATAGAAGGTTTACTCCATTTCTGCTAAACGTGGGCAAAGGATTGAAATGATATAGGATAGGTTTAATTTTGTATTTAAAATCTCTGTGTGATGATCTAATGTTGTTGTAAAGGGCCTGAGGCCTGAAATGTGTCCCTTTTTGTGTTTGTTACAGTTTTCTGCTTTATTTTAGTTAAATAGCTGACCACAGTCTCATATCATAACCCCCTTTTTCTTTCATCTTTCTCGTTTTTTTTTTTATACAGTGTTTCTTAAATTATTTATAGAATTAATGCGAATATTCTGGATTTAAATAAAGAACATTGCTGAATTGAATGGATGTATCTGTAGCTGACCATGGAGGATTAAAGGAGAACACTTGATGTGTGGGTAGTGAACTGTTCCCTTCTAGAAATACAGATTTTTTTAAATTTTTTTTTATAGTGCCCAAATAAACATGTTCAGATTGTTCCAGTAATTTACAGTGATTCACATTACGTTTAAAACGATGTTACATTTGCAGATTAGACACGAACCACTCTGCGCGGCTTTGTTCACGTTTCAGTTTTTAAAAACGGGTGGAATTATATTTTAAAAGAATCCACAAGTGACTTTCAGTCTAATCTCTGTGCTGAATCCCTGTCATAATTTGGATTACCAAAGACTACTTTATCTGCACTTAGGCAAGAAGAGCAAACCTTGGATACGTTTATAAGAGAGGCCAGTGACTAAGTGACCACACAGGCCTGGGCTGACACTGCTTTTATGCTGTATACAGGGCCGTGTATTGACACTTTTATTTTGTAGTTTCCCTAGAAAGCCACTCCACTATGATACAATTAGGTTTACTCCAAATGTTTATTTTTGTAGATTTTTGTGACGCCTGTTGCCCTTTAATCTCTAGTGTGTAGAACAAGTGTTTGTGCTGCTGGAGAAACCTGTCCATCTCTATCTGAGCCAAAACCACAATGTAACCCCACAATAACGGTGTAGTCTCAGTCTACAAGATCACTAAAGTCTTCTTTTTGTTTCTTCTAGTTTTTTTTTCAGCGCAGAATACAGTGCCAGCATCTAACTTATTATTGTATCAGTTGTAATGTTTAAGGTTTGTTTTTAGATTGTTTTCATTGGTATATATTAATGTCACTTGATTTTATTCTGCAATAATTTTGTTTCTGTTTTGAGCATGACTTTCTTGGCATGAGAGAGTGTAATGCCTAATGTATGTTTACAGCTTTCTGCAAAAATCCCAAGCCTGATCAAGCAGCAGGATTTCAATAAGACGACCCCTGAGTTTGTCACGAGTGATTGTTTTTTATTATTATTATGATTTTATTTTGCATGTGATCCGTTTAGAATACAAGGACAAGCATTCAGTCCTTTTGTGCATGTAACAGATTTGGCTCCTTCATCACTCAGAGCAGGTGACAACCTGTAAATAACCACTGGTAGTAAAATAAAGGCAGTTATTTTTCAACACGCTGTGTATCCTCTTGGTTCTATAACTTTGATATTTTTTTAAACATTTGTTGATAATCATGAGTGCAATTTTAAAGAGAGATTCAGTCTTTTGTCTCGGATCCCATCTTATTTGGAATCAATTATTAAAGCAACACTGACCCCTAATGGTCATATCTTTTTTATTCACCTTTCAACATATCATTTTGAAGCATTGGAGAGTCACGTGTATTTGCACATGACCTAGAATATGGAGACGATGTTGAAGTGCATCCATTGCTGACACAGTTGTTCATTCGCGCGCGCGCGCACACACACACACCTGGAAGAATTGTCGTACTAAATCTCTGCCAAAGAGGCCAGGACGTGTAGAAGCCCCTGCATGTTGATCACGCCCTAATAACCAGTACCTGACTTTGCTAACACCTTCATGGCTAAATGCCATCAGATTGTTAAAGCACACAGACACACCCCAAAACCCCCCAGAAGCGCAGGGACTAACGCAAACAGAACACCCTAAGCCCCTATGATTTCCATTCATTCAGACTTTTGAGTAGGGTTCTACAAAGCTTTGTAAATATAGGAATGTATACATTTAATTAGACATTTTTTCATTATTTTAACAGGATCAACACTTAAATTAGATGTGTGTAGCTTTAATAAACAGTTCTATTAGCACTGATGATAACATGACTCCCAGAATAAAAAACACCTAGTAAAGTAAAATAAACCACCGATTTATGCAGAATTTCCTGATACGGTCAAATGTGTCTCTGTGGAAACAAACAGTGAAAATGACTGCTGTGATAGTTTTGTTATACCACTAGATGTCGATAGAGGACTGATATTACAAAGAATGATCTCTCTCTCTCTCCTCTCCACTCTCTCTCGATTCAATTCAAATCCATCCATCCATTATCTGTAACTGCTTATCCAATTTAGGGTCGTGGGGGGTCCAAGGCAGGCAGGCGTGCAAGGCAGGAATACATCCTTCACAGGGCAACACAGACACACACACATTCACTCACATCTACGGACACTTTCGAGTCGCCAATCCACCTGCAACGTGTGTTTCTGTGGGAGGAAACCGGAGCACCCGGAGGAAACCCACGCGGGGAGAACACACCGAGAACACACAGACAGTCACCCGGAGCGGGAATCGAACCCACAACCTCCAGGCCCCTGGAGCTGTGTGACACTACCGTGCCGCCCTCAATTCAAATCAGTGAGCTTTACTGGCATGACCATAGTTAAATGCTTTATACAACAATATTGATTATTTAAAAGAAAGTAATAATTGATAATAGTAAATAAATAATTCAAATAACAACAACAACAATAATAATAATGAGTTTGTTGATAAGACAGCAATCTAAAAGAACAGCAGGAATCAAGGAACATGTTAAACATCAAATTAAATAATACATGTATAACATGTATAAAAATATAACAATTGAACATAAATGAACATGTAAACTCTCTCTCTCTCTCTCTCTCTCTCTCTCTCTCTCCCTGTCTCAGACAACACACATGCAATGTATTTTATCCATGTAAAAATGACAGACACATTTGGGTAAGCTTCACACTACAGGGTGGAACATTGCTGTGAGAAATTAAAGGCACTCAGCTTGAAAAACACCAGCTCTGGATCACAAACACCACTCCGGTCTGTTCCATGGGAATTGAATACTCATAAGTGTCCATAGGTGTGTGTGTGTGTGTGTGTTGCACCCCCTCCAGGGTGTTTTCCCACCTTGCGTCCAGTGATTCTGTGTAGACTCCAGACCCACTGTGACCCTGAATTGAATACACGGTTACAGATAATAAATGATTGAATTTTAACAAAGCAGCTGTTCTTCACATAGTGTGAACATTTCATAATAAAAGTGCCAGTGGAAATGCTCTGAAATTACTTGGAATAAAGTCTTTGTACATGGACCTCCACCAATATTTAGGAAGGTTTTTTTTTTCTTTATCATATAAAGTTACTATTTTGGAGATACGTGATTTTTATTGAGCAGTGATGATATATCACTAAGGAAATGTGAAAGCTGCTAAAATTATACTTTAAATATGCATTCCAGTGAAAATCAAGTGTTTAGCCTTTTTAATATATCCTTGTGGTGTTATTTAAAATGCTAGAAGGCGAATCACGTGTTGAATTAGCAGCTAATGCCATGGCTGAACACCTCCACTATTAAACTGTAGTGTTCCAAACATGGCCTCAAACGGGCAATTTCAGACAGCCAGGGTTTTTCACGTCATAAACCTAATGAACCAATCCCATCAACACCCGGGTCGTTGCTTTGTAGCTGACGGCGAGGGTGGGTGGAGACAGAGGTGGATACTAACTGCATATTTAGGTATGTGCAGTACTGCTGTAGTTGGGAGTGTGATAGTTGTGGAAGTTTGTGTTGAACGGCGCATGCGTGTGAAGTTGGACGAGAGACACGCTGCTGAGCCGGTGGATACAGCATGGAGAGAAAAGGTGGGTTTATTAAAATAAGAACAGTTAAACTAAACCCCAGAGCGAACAGTGGGAAACGTCCGTTTTGAGATTACAGATTTTTCGGAGTGAAATCGTTGTTATCTTTTACACAAAGAGTTCAACTGTCTCTGCGCTGAACAATGAGTCCGTGCTGTTTCTGAACTGAACACCACGCAGAAATGTGCAGCTAACAGGCTAATGGAGCTTTATAATACACACAAACAAGACACAGTTTACCACTTTTAAGCCTAAACAAATAAGAAAAACTGCCCTATTTTATATCAGAAAAAGCCCATTATTACGAGGCTAAAGCCGTCCTGTTATTAGCCAGTTTCTTTTTCGAATTCTCCGTTCCACCTTAAATGTGTGCAGCGGTTATTTTCTGGCGCCTCAGGCGAACTTCAGCTTCATCCGACGACTACCAAGTTTAATGATTGATTTAGCTTTTTTAGCTAGTTCGCTAGCGGCATATTAGTCTTTGTCACATGATTTCTAAAAATTGACTGGGAATAAACCCTTTCAGAAAAAATGACATTAATAAATAAACCCGTCTTACAGTAAAAATATGGACATTTCTTTCTGTCACCAGCTAACGTTCAGCTCTCCACCACAGTGTCCTCCATTACTGTGTTTTAAAGCGGGATATAGACCGTATTGTTCAACTTTTCCTCAAAATTAAGCTGTTAACATGTAAAGAAATTCATTTAGATAAGTTTGATACAAAACCCACCATTTTAGAGCTCTACAGTGAATTTTTTGTGGTAGCGCTTACATGTTTATAGTGGGAATGATAAGATCCTGACGTCTAACAGAAATATTCGCTCTTTTGTTGTTTTTCAAACGGCATGTGAAGCACATCACAGTTTTATAACAGTAAATTATTAGTAATTCTGAAAAAAATGAACGTCTCTTTGAGAACATTTTTGTACCTACACTGTCCCCCAGTTATCCCATTTGCCATGACATTGTCTATAAAAAATGTGAATTTTGGGACCTATATTTTAATGGAAAATTGCAGTCTGTTTGTAATCATTTTAGGTTTTTGTGAGGTAAATTTTAAAGATCCTCCCCCTTTTTTATTTTTACCTTGTGTATATGTTCATGTGGTGTTGTTTATATGTTATACAGAGTGACCAGACGTCCTCTTTTACCCGGACATTAAAAAAATGTCCGGGCGGAATTTCACAAACGTCCGGGATTTTGTTTTTCTAGACCAGGGGTCGGCAACCTTTACCACTCAAAGAGCCATTTGGACCTGTTTCACACAGTAAAGAAAACACTGGGAGCCACAAAACCCTTTTGAAATTTTAAATGAAATAACACTGCGCATAACAGGGTTTTTTTTGTGCTATGTATAAACAAACTATACTGTGTTACATTTATGAAATCAATGAACGACTGCAGAAAAATGAAATAACATTTCTGAATGCAACAAAACATTTTTAACTCCGAAAAAGAAGACGTTGTGTTGACGGTTAAGTAAAATACTCAACGTCTATTCGAGTCCTTGTAGTAATGGGAAAAAAAAACGCCGAAGTTAAATTTTCCACTGGCAGCAAACAACAATGCTGTCCTCTCTCTGCGTGCCGTCATTATTTTACTGGCGCCGTGCAGTCAGCGGTCAAAAAGTTCAAGAAACCTCACACTGGCGGGTGTCGCACATTAGAAGTTGTGACGTGTATTAAGAGCGACAAAAATATTTTAAATATTAAAATATTTTAGATGTTACAAGATCGCCATAATCTTCATAGAATTAGAAATGAACGAACCAAAATAAAATACATTTTAATTAAATACTTATTTCGAGAAGCGTTTTGTTCACAAACTAGTCCCGCCCTCCCCTACTCCGATTGGTTCACTTGAGTGAGAAGGGGGCGTGGTGAAGTAGCCTAAAATCTTCTGATTGGACGGTCTGACTGTAGAGCTACCGTTATTGGTTGATTACCTTTTCGGCAAACATGTAATTGGTCAGTCTGCACGTCAGAATTCGTCCACCCCCCTCCCCCCTAACCCAACTGCCATTGTATATTTTAGTTTTGAAACTGTGGTGTTCTAAAAATGGTCGAATGGGCAAATTCAGAAGCCAGACTTTGACATAAACATAAGAAACCCAAATCCATCAACTGTAGGGGAAGGGCTTTTGAGTACAGGTGAGCAGCAGAGGTGTGGGAGTGATAAAAGGGAACACTTTGTATATTCGTAGATCAGTGAGTAGTGAATAATGGTAAAAGTGTACAGTTGTATTAAAACTACTTTTAAGGCAGTAGTTTTATTTGTAGGAGATGAGTTATAAATATAATAGTGTTTTTTAAGGCTTTACCTAGTTTTGAGGAGACTGTGAGCCTCAAGAACATTGGGATTCTGGTTCTGGATATTTTCATTGTTTTCTAGAAATGGACTTTTCACCTGGTTTTATTTTTAATAAATCTCATATTTAAATCCTACTTCTGCTTGACTCATCATTTCACTTAAGTCAAATACTTTTTACGTGTGTGTGTGTGTGTGTGTATAGACCACCTTTTTCATGTCTGAATGTGGCTTAATTTATGATTTAATGGTCTCAGACCTCTGTGTTTTTAGAAGAAAAAAAAACTAATTGAAACATTTCTAATGGTCATTTCTTTGTTGTGTTTCTTGTCAGTGCTTGCGCTCCAGGCGAGGAAGAAAAGGACAAAGCCGAAAAAGCCTGGTAAAAAGTAAGTTGTGTGTGGTGTACATGAATCCAAGCTTCCTAAACTGCACTTGCCACTGTTGTTCTGTGTGAATTTGGAATGTGTCTCTGTACTGCGTGGTCCTACGGCATGGCTGGCAAAACCCTGCCAGTTATTGATAGAGCTGTCAGCTCGATTAGCTGCTCTGTGCCTTGCATCCACTGTGCCACCCTTGCACGCACACACACACACTCACACACCCGTCCACACATCGCTCCACTAATCTTCCGTCGCGTAGCAGGATTACTGAGTCAGCTTCCACCACTGGGTGCTCATCACAGTTTTCCTTTTGCCCCATTGCTTTTTATTAAATGAGCTCTGTAGGGATGTGCAAAGCTTGGTGCTGGACTTGATTGTAAAAATCTCTCTTAAAAAGCACATGCTCTCAGCTTTCATTAACTCTCATGGTTTTATTTTGTTTATTAAGGATTTTAACTTGTGACGATTGTTTGAACCTATGACGTTTTCTTAAGTTTAAACTTTCTTGGAAGCAGATTTCTGTCTTAAAATATTTTGCTTATTAAGTATCTTATAAATAACCAGTGTGCAGATGGGAGAAATTCAGAATTCATTGTAGGAAATGGAAAATTCCATGTTGTTAGTTCTGTGGAAAATTCAATAATTCCAGAAAAATTTGTTGCCATCCACTATCCTGGTGTTTATTCATTCATTCATTCATTCATTGTCTGTAACCGCTTATCCAATTCATGGTCGCGGTGTGTCCAGAGCCTACCTGGAATCATTGAGCGCAAGACAGGAGTACACCCTGGAGGGGGCGCCAGTCCTTCACAGGGCAACACAGACACACTCACACAGTCACTCACACACTCACACCTAAGGACACTTTGGAGTCACCAATCCACCTACCAACGTGTGTTTTTGGACTGTGGGAGGAAACCGGAGCACCCGGAGGAAACCCACGCGGACACGGGGAGAACACACCACACTCCTCACAGACAGTCACCCGGAGCGGGAATCGAACCCACAATCTCCAGGTCCCTGGAGCTGTGTGACTGCGACACTACCTGCTGCACCACCGTGCCGCCTTATCCTGGTTTATTTTCCCTCAATTTATCATTTACATTACAATTAAAATTATTAATTTTTGTAGTCCGACACTTCATTGTAGATCTATTTTATAGTTTGTCATTTTTATCAGCCATTTTTTTTCCTCTTTTGGATATAATGAGAGTGTAAAATTTCAGTGCATCCCAAACATCAATTGTTCGTTTTTGTTTTTCTCTTCAGAAACTGATCATGCAGTGGTCAGTGATGCAGTGATAAAATGATGTAAGATGTTTGTGAACATCCTGCAGAATTTTTAAGCGGTGCCGTATTTGGGGTCAAGACAGTTCTTTGAGGCAGAAGGCCCAAAATAGTAGCAAAAATTGGGATGCAGGGCCTTACTGATGATCACCAAAGCCGAGTGCTGCTCACACCTCTGGGAACCTTTTTTTGTGTGTGTGTGTGTGTGTGTATTTGCTTGTTCCTCCTGTCCCCCTTTTAGAGACTGGACGGCTGAGCCTGCAGCCCTGAAGAGGCCTGTTATGTAAGGCTGCTTTATGGCAGACACCAAGGCTAGCGTGCTTCTCTCTTTGCACACCAAGTCTGATGCAAGTTCACTTTCTAAAATTTCATGCTTGCTGAGGACAAGTGCAACACTGTGCAATAGATTGCCTCACAGTGGATGAAAAGTGGAAAAATAAAAATGTACGGGGAAATACATCCTAGATTATTACTCGCATCATCAAAGACTTTTGTAAGATTCTAATTTAGTGTTTATGTGAATTCCTAATTGCATTGTTATGTTAGTTATTTACCTCCCACCTGTGAATATCAGTTTAATTAAAACACAATGGAACATGTGTAGACCACATATCTGGGTGTTTACATGCAAAAAGAAGCCTCAAGTTAATGTGGAATTTGAATAGCCAATGCACCTACCAGCACTGTGGGAGTAAACCCGAGCACCTGGAGGAAACCCATGTAGACACAGGGAGAACACACCTCACAGACAGTGACCCAAGGTGGGGTTTGAACCCACAGCCCACTAACTATTGTGCTATTCCTCCTTAATAAAAGCTAATGGTAAAAGGCTATTTTTCAAGTAATTCTGAGAGAGCTCCTCTGTTTAATTCAAACACGGGTGATAATGATTTAATGGAAACCAGCATATCTTCGTGATCACATTTGAACATAACTACATCTGTGGGACATCGACTACATACTGAGCGAGCATTGTCCCATGCTATGATAGTGGGAGAGCAAAAAGTTTGATCAATGGATCTTTAGTAACTGTTCCCCTCTGCAGGGGCAGGGGAGAATTCTCTCACCCACTTACTGCCTCCCTCAGCTTCTCCAAACCTCCACCTCCTGAGCTGTCCCCTCCTCCTCCTCCTCCCCTCCCTTAGACTTCATCTCCTCATTTTCTGCATCAGTAGTGCCGTAGTGGCCAGTGAGCATACAGGCAGTGCCACCCACATGCAAAAGAGCGAAAGAGAGGAAAAGGAGTGGTAGACACCAGAAGAAGAGATTGAAGTTAAACACCCGTCACAATTCTGGCTTTGGCTTCCCAGTCCTGTCCTTTGCTTTCATCCTCTACGATGTGGCTCCTGGACTGGATCGTCTCGCTCAACACCGCCGTGGTGAAGCTGGCCAGTGGCCTTAGGTGCAAGTGAGTCTCTTATTTTGTTTGTGGAAAAATGTTTGTTTGGTACTTGGACGGAGCTGATGGTGGCAACGCTGCAGCGATGGCACAGTGCTCCTCTTTTATTGATAGACTGATTTATTTTTAATTAGGTGCCCAAGGCTGGCTGCCAGCGTGCAGGCTTATTATGTTCATCCTGACGTCTTGGATGACAGGAATGTGTGCGCTGTGTTTGTGTTAGACAGTCTTTGATTAGATCAGCAACTTGAATTCGCTGACTCCTCCTTAGCGCTACGTCCTGCACAAGTTGTACTTGGGACACTTTCTTGCATAACTTTGAATAACTTTTCCACATTTGTTTTTTCGTTCTCCCACTGCAGTGTTAATATCTTCAGAAAGAAAAACACCATCTTTGCATTATTTGACTGAGTTTGTTTTAGTCTTGGAGATAAAGAGAGAGGAGACTTGTGTTATATAAGCACCTTTCTCCTCAGCTGCAGTGCTGAGCTGTGGATGACTGCAGATATTACAGCACTGGCTCTATCACAACAAATGAGACCAGGGGGAGTTGCTTCAGAACTGCACACTCTGCAGTTGCTGCATTGTTTCATTTAGAAATAAGTTTGGGATAATTTCTGTAGTCTCAGGCTTAATAAAACTTGTCTGGACATTTTGGAGTCGTATTTCCCTCTCACTGTGTTTTCTAAAATATCCTCTTCCACAGCAGCAGTGATTGTGAATATTTATCAGTCCACATGAGTGCAAAAATCACCTGAATATGCAAATGAGTTGGCCAATCCAGGATTATAACTCGAAATTTGATATTACATGATCAGAGAAAAATCTGTGCATGAAGCACAACTGAAATGAGAGGGTGTGGCGCTATGTTGAAACCACATAACAGCTGTATCTAAATGTATTTAGAAAATAAATATTTACATAAATATATCTAACCTTCAGTATGCCTTTTTAAAATGTACAAATGTGATCCTTTCAATTCTGCGGACAACTGCAGCTCAGTTAAGGCCTCATAAGGACCGTGTAATCCCGGTAAATCTTTGTTCCTCTAAGGTAGAAGGCCCTGAGTGTAAATGTGCACGGATAGTGCAACAATTAAACAATTAGAAGTCTGGTCATCAACTGTGATGTTATATTTTGTCACATTTACTCAGTCCTGAAGAATGCTGAACACCGTAAACAGCAATGACCAGGCACAAACTTACACAGTGTTGCCATCTATTTCCATCCATCCACTATCTGTAAGCGCTTATCCAGGTCAGGGTCGCAGTGGGTCCAGAGCCTACCTAGGATCATTGGGCGCAAGGTGGGAATACACCCTGGAGAGGACTCCAGTCCTTCACAGGGCAACACACACACATTCACATATTCATTCACACACTCACACCTACGGACACTTTTTGAGTCGCCAATCCACCTATCAACGTTGTTTTTGGACTGTGGGTGGAAACCGGAGCACCCGGAGGAAACCCACGCAGACACAGGGAGAACACACCACACTCCTCACAGACAGTCACCCGGAGGAAACCCACGCAGACACAGGGAGAACACACCACACTCCTCACAGACAGTCACCCGGTGGAAACCCACGCAGACACAGAGAGAACACACCACACTCCTCACAGACAGTCACCCGGAGGAAACCCACGCAGACACAGGGAGAACACACCACACTCCTCACAGACAGTCACCCGGAGCGGAAATCGAACCCACAACCTCCAGGTCCCTGTAGCTGTGTGACTGCGACACCTACCTGCTGCGCCACCATGCCGCCCTGCCATCTATTTTTAAAAATGGATTTTTCTTTTACATAGACTGTAAATAAACTTAAATTAAAGAAATAATAATAATAAACTTCCCGTCTGCACAATTACAAGAAAAGTGTTTACCAGAAAATAATATTTCTTCAATCCCAACCAATGTTTCTTACAGACTGCTGTGTTGTGGAGCAAAACACATCCTCACGAGACCTGCTGTTGCTCATTCGTTGATGAGAAAATCCAATTGTGGGAGATGTTTTTCAGTTTGCAAGATTTACTCAAATTCAGGAGCCTGAAATTGTTTAATGTACCGTGCCACTACTGTAGGAAAATGAGAAGAAAATTGTTAGCTGAATCAAATGTGATCTTGACCAGTATAAAAAACAGTCTCAGCATGAAAATGTGGCTAATAGTTGGTGCTATTGTCACGCCACTGGAAAGCATCTGATGTTTATGTAAGAAACCTTTAGGGCACTATACCTTGTCTCTGAGAATAGGCTCAAGCCCCAGCTGTGACCCTTTCTGCCCTTGTTTGGCAACATCTGTTTGATCACGTGGCAAAGTTGTGTGTGTGTGTGCCGTTCTAGTGAACGATGCCAATATTCATAGGAAGTTAAGAGGATAATAATTTAAAACAAAAAGCTTAATTAATTCACTCCTACCTTGTTTGGTGTTGAAAAATGTTTTCTGTGTTTTAACAAATGTAAACACCTGTATTTGTTTTTGCACACAATCCAAATGGAACCGTGGTCATACAAAAACAAAGAAGCTTCTTATTTGAAATACGGTAATTGATATATAGAATAGGTATCAGTGGCTAGTGAAAGTTAAAACTAGGGCAATAGTATCACTGTCAAACATTTTAGCTGTGAATCAAAAGCAGTGTGGTTAAGTTTATTTTATTTTTTTAAATGTAAATCTAACCAAAACAAATGACTAAATGCTAAATCTCATATTTGAAAACCTTAATATCTCTCTCTCTCTATGCTATAATTCCCCCAATGTCATATGCGTTGTAAGATTTGCAGACTAAACCTGATTGGCAGAAACCGATGAGTATAACCTGGCCACGCCCTGTGATAACCTCTTTTCGTTTACCCTCTTGTGGTATTTTCAATGGCACAGATTGCATAACGGCGCAGACTATATTTACTACACACAGGGTTGTTCTGCAGGCTGCTGAGACAGCAGTGCGTGCTCATGAGTAGTGTCCCTACCCCACAATAGACTCTCAACTTCCATTCACTGAAGAGCATGTGTACCAATGCGCACCCTCTGTTTGACTGCATAAGATTGCACTTGAATTGCCTCAACACTGTCCCGGCAGCTTATTGCAGTGTGTTCCATTTGTTGTGAAATGAAAATGTTGGTTTAAGTGCAGCCGTGCAATATATGACTTGTCCTTCCACAAACTCGGAGTCTAGTGAATAAATCTAGGCCATTTTTATGCGTCTACAGTATCAGGAGGTTCTGCTGAAGCTGGGCAGACACTGGGCTCGTTATTGTTGTGACTGAGGTTCTCTGGTGGATTTGAAAAGTAATATATACTTTGTCTTAGAAAACCTTACGCTGTTATTATGCTCCTAACAAGCTGATGACTAGTGTTTTTAACATTTATGATGCTCAGAATCAAGTTTTGTCAACATTATTTAAATAATGGATGGTCTGTAATTATCAAAGATTTTTTGTGTTGAGTGACTTTATTATAAAGGTATGTCTCAGGCGAGCAATTTCATGTGTGCAGTTGAAAAAGGGAAATTACTTTATGTTCAATGTCTTTCCGAACCAATATAAATGCAGTGTTAATGCACCACGGCTCACTACACACGAGATGAATGATGAGTAGCCTTTAACTTGGTGGCTTTATAGACAAAAACTTTCAGTATAATAATACTCAGCTGTAATGTGCAGTTTATGCTGGAGACTTTCCTAAGGTGCAGACCTTGCAGGTTGCTGGATCTGTCTGAGCAGCAGGGAGTGGTGCAGGAAAGCAGTGGAAATATTAACAATTCTCTTAATCTTAGCAATTTTCCAGCCTAGAGACGTAGAATCCTTATTTGGACTGAAAGGGCACTGTCTTCTCAAAATGCGACAGTGTAAATGATGACAGGAAAAATGGCATTTTGTAATATTTTGACTTGTCTGTGTTTAATTAAATGTGCAGTTATTTGTCTTTGTAGAATGTACAATGAATTGTTTTTTCCACATTTAATCCATCTGTGGCAGTGAACACATACAGAGCAGTCATCACTGGCTCCCAGAGAGCA
This sequence comes from Hoplias malabaricus, assembly GCF_029633855.1. Taxonomy (NCBI): domain Eukaryota; kingdom Metazoa; phylum Chordata; class Actinopteri; order Characiformes; family Erythrinidae; genus Hoplias; species Hoplias malabaricus. The sequence continues at coordinate 40,246,133 of NC_089804.1, forward strand.
GTTGTGAGTTCGGTGCCTTGCTCAAGGGCCCTCAGCCATGGATTGAGGAATTCACTTCTACCAACCCCAATTCTTCTGCCGGTCGTGGGAATCAAACTAACAGCCTTTAAGTCCAAAGCCCTCTTCTCTAACCTTTAAGCCACAGCTAGATAGCGGTTTGACTCTTTGTATAGATGGGCTCTCGCTCTCGCTCTCTCTCTCTCTCTCTCGAGAAGTGCATGACTGCTTTCTTTTAGTAAAAGTAAGTTCAAAAAAGAAAGCACTTCATGCTGTTTGATTACTGCCCTCTTTGATTCTCTGCCAGGTTTCCGCTCACTGATGCTCTCTTCAGAGATGTGCTTTGCTTGATCACATGTGAGGTTTATTCTTAGAGTGTGGCTCCAACAGAAGTGGGTGTAGAGAGCACTAGGGGCCACGGTTCATGCGCTTTTTTTTTTTTTTTTTTTTTTTTATTTATTTATTTTTTTGCAGAACTGTATCCCTCTGAACGCTTAAACAGCAAAAGGATGTCTTTAAAGCCTCAAGATTTACATTGCACTTGTTACGGGTGAAAGACAACAAATTTACATTAACTTTGGATATACCAATATCGGCCTGAAGCAAAAATAATTTGAAAAATAAATACAGAATTTTACTGAATCTATGAACAGGACATTCTTAACATAAATAGGAATTGTTTGTTTCTTTTGTTTGAACCAGAAGTCGTTCAGATGTTTAGCATGTTTTTTTCACAAATAAATAAGATCTAAGAAATTAAGTAATTGCAAATGCATCATTAAACATATAGATAAGTGTTAGAAAAGTATGTCTTGTGTCTTCTCTGATTAACTTCATTTAGAGAAACGGGCGGTGAGATATTCTGCTATTCCCTGTTCGTTTAATTGCTGCTGTCAGATTAAACTCTTAACTCCTGGATTAAAGTTGAGTCCGGTGCTTCGTAAGGAGGAGACCACACACTCTTTGCATAAGCTGAGCATTTGCTCAGTTCTTATGTGTTCTAACTGCTGAATCACTTCATCAGCTTATGCTGTGCTGCGGTTGGTGGTTGGGGGTAGGTGAGGGTTTTTCAGGGGAGCTTTGTGAGGAAGCTGAGTAAAAGGTTGTGTTGTGTTGACTGCTCGTGCCCAGCCGGGGGCCTCAGTTAGCACTGCATCAGCACAGATAAGACTGTGAAGAGGATTTTTGGGAGATGAGGAGGTTGTGTGTGTGTGTGTGTGTGTGTGTGTGTGAGAGAGACAGAGAGACAGATCTGATAAGTGAATACGTCTGATTCATACCCCCCCCCCCCCCCCCCAAAAAAAAAAAAGACCCAGCTGAGAGAGAAAAAGATTTAGAAAGAAAGGCAAGATTTAGAACGACAAACATGAGAACATTTGTAGAAGGAAGTGAAGGGTGAAGGAGAGTAGCAGAGTGAACAGAATGTTATGAGGAGGACTGAGGAGGCGGCATTATTTTTTTTTCTTTTTTACCTGCAATGCAGTGCTGGTCTGTTCCAGCCAATCAGAATGCAGAACCTGGAGAGAAGGGTGGGCTCCTGGTGCTGACGGCAACAGAGGAGGGGGCTGAGGCACAGTGTGAGAAATACAGAAGAGGAGAGAGTGAGTGAGTGTGATTTGAGAGAGAGAGAGAGAGAGAGAGAGAGAGAGAGAGAGAGAGAGAGAGAGAGAGAGAGAGAGAGAGAGAGAGAGAGAGAGAGAGAGAGAGAGAGAGAGAGAGAGAGAGAGAGAGAGAGAGAGAGAGAGAGAGAGAGAGAGAGAGAGAGAGAGAGAGAGAGAGAGAGAGAGAGAGAGAGAGAGAGAGAGAGATCAATTTGGGGTAATGTGTTAGAGTAATCTGATAGAGTGTGT